>NW_026057588.1:14438163-14537497 GCF_023721935.1 Panthera uncia
AAAAAAAAAGGGAAATTGAGACTGCAAGTGGGGGGAGGTGGTGGGTTTGGGGGGGTCTCCCCCAATCCAGGCATGCCCCCTCCCTTGTAAACGAGTCTCCTTTATTGCCTGCCTCTGCTGTGAATTAACTTGTTCTGTGTATTAAACTGGGCCTGACCCCTCTGCCCACGACTGCCTCGTTCTCCAGGCTGGACTGGGGCACCACCAAGAAGGGGAGATGGGGGCCTCCTAGGGGGAGACTTGACCAAGGTTAACAGCTGGAGCCGGCCGACCTCCATCTCCCTCCATCTCCCCCCTGCACCCCGCCTTTCTCTGGCTTTGTCCCAGCTCCTCCCAGCCTCGCCGGGAAAGGAGAGGGGGGATGGGGTGGAGGGGGCTCCCGCCCAGCCAGCTGTGGTTGCCCTGGCAACGGACTGCTGCAGCTGCAGTGAGCAGCAGTGAGGGGGGAGGCGGGAGCTGGGGCCTGGGGGAAGGGATGGAAAGATGAAGAGGCCGCCCCTCCCGGGCTATGGTAGGCGGTGGGGGTGCCTAGAGCACCTCCTCTGGGTCCCCAGAGCGCCTCACCTGGGGCCCCCCATCCGGATGTGGGGCAAAGAGCGGAGGGGAAAGGACCAAGGAGAGAATGACACGCACACGAGGTTGGGCGGGAGGCAGATTTGGGCGAGGTGGGATGAGGAGAGAACCAGGACACTGAAAGATCAGGAGAGAGACACAGAGCCACACATTTATAGAGAATCAGAAAAAGAGCAGGAGAGGGAAGAAATAGATCTGGAGAGAGAGGTAGATGAGTGAGCCACAGGAGTGACGGGAGGGGGGAGAACAGAAGAGAGATGGAGATTCAGTGGGAGAGGGAGACATCAGGGAGAGACAGAAGGAGGAAGGAGCCGGTGATTTAGGGAAGCGGGAGAGATTCGGTGAGGGGAAGTAGAGAACCAGGGCACATAAATTAGGAGAGAGGCCAAAGAATAAGAGGGAGGCACATTTGGGGTTAGAGAGATACAGTCAGGATCCAGGGACAGGCCAAGTCTCAGGACAATGACACAGAGATGAGACTTCGTGGGAGATAAGGACAAAGAATTTGGGGGGACAATAGAGAAACGGGGAGAGAGCCAAAGGTATAAAGGATTCAGAGGTTGGCTGGGGAAGAGAGCCAGGGGTGATGGGAGGGAGAGAGATGGGGAGGAGGGTGCGAGAGGGCACTCGTGGGATGGCCGAGGAAGTTGGAAACTGGGGCAAGATCAAGATGGGGAAGGGACCAGCAGGGCACAGTGTGGGTGCGAGTTGCGGGGCGTTGGACGTTGGTGTGTGTCACAGGCTCCAGGAGAGAATGTGAGAACAGCTTGTTCCATGGTTCCCATGCCGGTTGGGGGAGGGCCGAATGGGGAGGAGATGGGGCCTCAAGAAGGGCGGAGACTGTGAGAGTGTCTGGAACACTCTAGAATTTTTAGATGTGGAAATAGCTGGTCCACCTCCTCTGGAAAAAGGATATATACCCGTTTTGGAAAAAGATGTTTTTTTTGGGGGGGGGGGGGGGGGGGGGGGAGAGGCTGAGTCAGAGGAGCATCAGGTTTTAGCTCAGAGATGGAACACTCCATGACAGGTAAGTAGGTGAGGTGGGTCAGGAAGATCTAGCCACCTGGCCAGCCCTGTCGAGAGGCTGGGCCGCTTCTCAGATCCGGACTTCCCACAAGAGTCCAGACCTTGGATTTTCACGTGGAATTCTGAGATTCAGAAAATCGGTTGGACCCTGATCCCCAGGTCAAACCGCAAGTGTTTCACCAGGGCAGATGCAGATCCAGGACAGGAGTTTAAGGCCTCTCCCCAGCTAGGAGAGCCCCTAGAGGGAGGCCTGACCCAGGGGTGAGGTCATGGGACACCCCCACCTCACTGTGCTCCCCTGGGCCTGGAAGCAGGGGCTGATTTGCACCCGAAACCACCAACCAGTTGACTGGCAGCGGGAGGCCTACTCCCACCGATGGGGGCGGGGACATGCAAATAAGCCAGCACCGGGAGGGTGTGGCCTGGGGAGACCGCAGCCAAAGGAGACAGGGGCCCCTTGGTTCTTTCTGAGTTCGCTTTCAAAGGGCAGATTTACCAAGCTGGAAATCCGGCTTTATGGCCAACCTCCAGATTTTTAAAAGTTTGACCACTAAATCTAAAACCAGCGCAACTCCGTGGGCTAGGTCTGGCTTTCTGGCCTCCAGTATATGACTTCTTCAGTAGAAGCTCCCTTTTTAACTTAAGGACTTTTTACATTCTCAGTGTTGGATTCCTGTCATTTGGGTTTCAAGGCTGGTTCTTAGGGAAGGGTGTGTGTGTGCGTGTGTGTTTGTGCGTGAGAGAGAGAGAGACAGAGACAGAGAGACAAAGGGAGAGACAGAGGGAGAGAGAGACAGAGAGAGAGAGAGGGAGAGAGATGGCGTTTGGGACCAGGGGGATGGGGAAGGAAGCTGACGCTGGACCACACCCTCCCATCAGTGACTCCAGGCAGCTGCCCAGCTAGTGAACACACAAGCCATTTCTATGAAACATTTATTTCCTTTGAAACCTCCAGAAACATGCCAGAAAAATCTCAAGACAGGGATAGGAAAAAAAAAAAAAAAAAAAAAAAAAAAAAGAATAAAAAATCCAAATGAAATCAGCATATGAAAAAAAACCCCTGCTATCTTCAAGCCTTCAGATTGAACACTAACCTCAAATTAAATAGATTTGTTTTGCAGAGATCCTTAAAAAATAACAGAAAACAAAACCAAAAATCATAATTTACACTTGTCAATGTACATGATTAGGTCCCCAAAATGATTCAAATGATCTGAAGAGATGAGGAGAACTTAAAAAAAAAGAGGGGGGGCAGCCTCCAGGTTAGGGTCTGAGGAAAAGGCGGTGGGGAGGTCCCGGAGAACCCTTCCAAAAAGGGGTGGGGAAGAGGGGCAGAGATATCACAGTAGTTGGCCAGGACTGAGGACCAAGCAGGTCCCACCTTGAAGCCCTCATCTCACACCACAGGTGAGGGAAAGGAGATGGCAGCTGAGGGCTTCTCGAGGGACTGCGGTGTGGCTGGGGTCAGAGGTTGATCACAGGGAGACAGGAGCGCCCTTTTCTCTTGCCCCAGCCGGCCGGCCCAGTGTGGCACCTCCCTGTCCAGCCCGGCACCTCTCTGTGTCCTGTGCAGTTCCGGAGCCCCCTGCCCTGAGGTTTCTGGCCTCAAAGAGAAGGCAGGGGGCGGGGTGTCTCTGGACAAAGGCTGGACGACCTGCTGCTGGCTTCCAGCCCAGAGGGTGCTGCTCGGAGCCGGGCCAGCTCCCCCTGCCTGGGGCCTCCCAAAATGGGAAAGGCCACCCACCTGCCCACCCTGACTTTATCCCTCTGAGTCCTCCCACTGAGTCCCAGTCCACGGGGGACACACCTTGATCCTCAGCTTGAGGTTGGGGGAATCCACAGATTGTGGCCATACAGACTTGTTCTGGCGCAACTCTACATGAAAAAATAAATATATATATATATATATATTTTTTTGTTTTTAAAGGAAAAAAAGAAACTCTGTTTCCTGGGTGAACAGCGTAGTACCACTCTGGCTCGGCTGCCTGGCAAGCTGCCCCTTATTGCCTTTAGAGAACCAGCGTCTCATGGGGGGGTTCACACAGCAAAGCACTCCCCGGGAAGCACAGTGAGGGTGTCCGGGCGTCCGCTTGCGAAGGGAAAACAGAACCAGAGAGGAGTTGCAGGCTGTTTTCTCTCCAGCCCTGACTGGAGGGCTGCGTGGAGCCCCTCCTGGTGCCCGGAAGAGGCCCTGGCTGTGCGGTCGGAGCTGGCGGGGCCTGGGGAGGAGAGACAGGGCTTCGCTGCCTGGGGCCAGGGCAGTAGCTGGAAGGTGGCATGGCCTGGGCGCTGTGGCCTTTGGCGGTCGAGGGGCGGATAGAAAAAAGACGGTATAAACAGTCCCGAGTGTGCAAATAGAGTTTCCCCTCAAAGAAGTTGACTTTGGATGCTGGGGGTGTCCTCTCTCCATCCAGGGTCCCAAGAAAGAAGTGAAACTCTAACAAAGTGCTCCTGGCTGCTTTTTGGAAGAGCGAGGTTGGGAGGGGATACTGTCCGTGCCATTTGGAGCTAGTGCACTGGGACTGAGACCCCTGGCCAGTTTCCACACAGGCCTTCATCTCTCTGGGGCCGAGGGGAAGCACGGGCCAGTTTCACACTGGTTTTTCATGCAGGGGGCTTGGCCCCACAAGCCCAAACTCTGTTGCACGTGGTGAAGAAACCTGGTTTGTGGACTCCTGGAGCTGCGGGGTTTGGAGACACACACCTGCCCTCCCTCTCCCCTTCCTACAGCTTCTGATGGCTTGGTCCTAGGAAGAGGCTAGATGGGCCTCCTGGGTGCGGCGTGGGCACGGTCCAGTCCCCAGGGACCAGAGATGGGCAGTTCAGAGGGAGGCCTGAGACCATGTCATCTTGTGGGGCAGGAGGACCTTGAGCAGACCACAGCTCACAGCCCGGGGCGGGGCCTGCGGCCATCCAGGGTTTCCGTGTCCACGAGGAGGGCGGTGGGGCCCTGGCTGGGTTATCGTGGTCATACCCGCAACTGGGAGCGAGCCAAGGGAGACAGGAGAGCGGGAGCCCGCGGCTGGCCCGGGCAGGGGTGGGGGCGGCTCGCCGCCTCAGAGCTCCTTCTTCTCCCTGCAGAAGATCTCCGCGAACTTGCGCAGCTGCTCGCTGGCGGCCTGTGACTCCTCCTGCAGGCGCTGGTTGTTCTGGCGTAAGCTGGCCACCTCCGACTGCAGCACGGCCTTGTCCTGCTTCTCCTGTGGAGTGGGGCCAGCGTCAGCGGGTGGGCACAGACGAGGCCTCCTGAGCCAGGCGGCCAGGGGTTCAAGCCCCACCTCTGCTTCTCAGCGGCTTCGTAACCGTGGGCAGACTGCCTCATCTCTCTGGACCCATTTCCTCAACTCTTCCAACAGACCTCACTGTAGTTACCACCACCCCGTTTTACCCTCATGGCCATCTAAGGACTCGGGGACTGTTAGCCTCAGTTTCCTGAGAGAGGAAACCCAGCCTCTCCTAACGGAAAGTGGGGAGCTTGGGGTGCGGGCGCAGGCTGCCCGCCATACAGGCTCCCTTGGCCTTTCAGAGACGCCCTTCCAGGACACATCACATCTGAAGGCCGCTGACTTGTCCAAGCTCAGGCAGTATTAGATGGTGGGGTCGGATTTGAACCTGGGCCCCTATGATTCCTGTGCTTGAGGCTTCCACATTACACTCTGCCACCTTTTTGGTTTTTTGCCCAAAAGTATATAAAGCAACAAGTGGAAGTTCTCTGCCCTTATTCCTCTCCTCATTCTTCTACACCCTGGAGGTACGTATAATGAACAATTTGGAACGCTGCCTTCTAGATAACCCTCTGCCCTGTGGATGTTAATTTTTTTTTTTTTTTAAAGTATGACAATGTTCTAGGAAATAGTTCTGTAGCTTGCTCAGTTTTTACTTAAGTTACTGGACTTCTTTTGTATGTGAGTAAATACACAGATTCCTGCTATTATTTTGATTGGCTGCAGAATATTCCACTGCATGGGTGTCCTGTCCTTTATATAACCGTTCTCCCGTGGAGGGACAGCTGCACCGGCTCCAATTTTTTTTATTGCAAACAGAGCAGCAATGAGCATCCTTGCTCATGGATCTCTGTACCTATGCTTGAAATTCTGCTGGACAAACTCCCACAAGTGGAACTGCTAGATCAACAAGGCAGACAGTTACATTGTTTGATAAATATCATCCCCCTGCCCCCCAAAAAGGCTGGGGCCAATGTGTTCTTCCTCCGAGACTGTAGGCAGGTTTCCTCCATGTGTTTCCCAGCCTTTGGCACGGTCACCTTCTACTCTTTACTCAGGACGACACTCAAAGCTGGGTGGTCTCTCCCAGCGTGGAAGGGGTCGGGTGGGGACAGGTGCCGCAGCCTCGCTGCCCACGCCCCACACCCGAGTGTCTGGGGGGCGGAACGGGGGGATGCGCCACGAGGGCTGGCCGCCTGGCGGCCTTACCTTCTGGAGGTCGGTGTGCAGCTGCTTCAGCATCACCTCCAGCTGGTACACCTTGCCTGTCAGATCCAGGGGAGGCTCCTCGCTGGAAAGACAAGGGGCAGGGTGAGACCCAAGGCCCACCGGCCCCCAGGGAGGGCTCCGGAGAACAGGGGGTACGGGACACTCCTGTCCCCGAAGTTCTGGAGAGTCCTTTCCTTGCTGGGGTCCTGAGGGATGCCTGGAGGGAGGCTCTGGGGGAAGCTAGAAAGGAGCCAGCCTTCCTCCCTGCTGCGCTTTACCCAAAGACAGTACATCTGTGGATGTGGACGGAGGGCTGTGGCAGCCTGTGGATGGCTGTGCATGTGCCCGCCCTGACGTGTGCCTCCCCCGCGGGGCCTGAACCACGCGTGTGCTTTAGGTGTGAGCGCCTCACACAGAGCAAGACCAGAACCCACCTCACAGACACATCCACTGAGCACCTCGCAGACCTGGGCACGGTGTCTGCCACGGGACACTGAACATGGGGGCCTGCCCTCGGGGACGGGAATGGAGGACACTGACAAAGACGATGACGGCGCCCCCGTGACAGAGAGCCTGCCCTGCGCTGTGCACAGTCTCAATCTAACAGAGCTCCGCGCCCAGTGTAATCTGGGAGGTCACCTCGTCATTACCCGCTGGGCAGAAGGGGACCCTGCACCCTGGAACCCAGCCCTGGCCTGCCCGGCCCCTGAGGAGGAGAGGGGCAGCCCCTCCCTGTGGGGGCTCCACTAGGCACTGTGGGGGGCGGGGCAGGGTGTGCTGCCGCAGCGGAGAGGAGAGACACTGAGTCCTCCTGCCCTTTCTTTCCACCACAGTCTTGGCTCCTGGGGCCTGCAGCTGCAGGGCAGGTGGGAGAGGGTCAGCTCAGGGGCGGAGGGAATTCAGGAGCTCACCCAGAGCCCACAGTCCTGCCCTTTCCACACCCAGCCTGTTCCTGCCCTCACTGTATTGGCACATTTGTAAGTGCCGAGTTCCTGTGATTACAGTCGGGCCACATCTCTGGTGGAGGTTGAGTTCTAAAGCCAGTGAAAAGAGGGGTGTGAAGAAGAGTCAAAAACAAAAACAAAACACCAAAACCCAGGAGAGTCAAAATTTCCCTCGAAAATTACTTAATTTGCCCATAAAGTACAGCGCACCTCTGGTGTGAGCCTGCCTTGTATTTTTTGCCAACCTAGTGCGGTCAAGTCTGTTGCACTAAATGTGCGATGACCCATGTCCTCTTCTCTCCCCGGGAAGCCTCACGCGGGTAGGGCCTCCGTCAGCGCTTCCACAGCTGGCCCAGCGGGCCGTGCCAGGGGAGAGGCGAACAGTAACTATCAGGTGGCCATCCTCAGAATTCTGGAACGTGCAGAGGAGACCCAGGGGCAGACGGGGGGGCGGGGGGGGGGGATCAAAGGCAGGGAGGAAGGGACCGGGGCGGGTGAGGATGCAGTGGGGGGCACCACTTAGAGGTTTTTTGAAGTTGGAGGTCGACTGACCATATGGATGACGCTGTGTTGTCTCCACCCACGAGGACCAGGCTAACCCGGACAAGGTCACCTCTGGGTTCCGGTGTGTGGGTTACTCCCAAGTCCCTCAGGGGAGACGCCCCCCTGGCTGTGCTGAGGGGGCGTGGGGGATGGGCAAGCAGCTGCTGTCTCTCATCCGCCTGGTGTCCCCCTCCTTCACGGGGCAGGCCGGCCACCCTCAGGGATCCGAGTTGCTGGGCCACCAGGTGTTCCCAGGGAAACCTCACCTCATGGTAGGGGTGGTCCTGGGGGTTGGGGGCCCCCTCTCCAGGCTCAGGTGGCTGTGGACAGGACTGTGTGCAGGTGGGACCTCCGGGCTCAGAGCTGGGTCGTTGAGGGAAAAGAGTGAGACAGCTCTTTGCACTGCCGGGCAGAGACAGGGGAGAGGGGAGAGGAGTCAGCAGGGCTTCCAGTGCCTCCTCCCTCTGCTCCCCCGCCCCACCGACCAACCACCTTTCCCAGCACACCTCCCACCCAGACCTCCGTGACACTCCCAATCACTTTTGTTAGATCACGCACTTAGGATGGGCTCCAACCAAAAAAACCAAACCAAATTGACACTAACAACAAAATCTCATCCTGATGCTGAGCAAGCCTGTAGACTAGTGACCAGTTTATACAAAATGCAAGGGACAGAAACAAGTTAAATGGCAGCGTGACAGAGTAACCACCCAAATTCAGCATAAATGACCTGGTTTCATCAACAAACAAATGGTATGAAAAAAGTGGCCAAAAGAGGATGGGGTTGAAGTTGGGTGAGAAGTACACGGGGATTCATTTGCACTGTAGTTTTGAGAAGCTCTGTGAAATTTCAAAAGCAGAAAGAGAAGACAGAATACCATGTATACCGAGGAGAGAAAAGAAATCACATGGCTGTTAAAGCTCTGATTCCCAGGTCCCAACCTGAGCACCTGCATTTTTATTTTTTTTAGGTTTATTTATCTGAGAGAGAGAGAGAAAGAGAGTGTGGGAGTGAGTGGGAGAGAGGCAGAGAGGGAGAGAGAGAATCCCAAGCAGGCTCCAAGCTGTCAGCTCAAAGCTCAATGCAGGGCTTGATCTTGGGGGTAAATGGAGTGGCCACTGGGGAGGGGGCTTTGGCTGCCCCAGCCCCTCTCATAAGCCCACAGCTGGGAACCAGTGTCTGGACAGCTCTGCCTTCCACACATCTGCTGGCATCTGGGTCTCCAGGGAGAGGCTTGGAGCTTCTCAGCTGCTTCCCACAGAACCAGTGATCCTGGCCCTAGGATGCCTGGACCTTGGGGGCGGGGGGACGGGGTGGAGAGGAGGTGGCCCTGGCACCTCTCCCTGCATTCCTCCTGGGACATGGCCCCCACACTCCCCTTGCACCCCATCAAAAAAAGAGCCCACTGCTCAGGAAACCCAGGGAATGAGGCCCCCCTCCCCCCCACAGGCAGCTGTGAGATCCCCTGGGGCCCCTGTGGAGACTTGGAGAAGACAGCTGATAAAGGCCCTTAGGTTCTCTTCCTGGACCCTGAGTCTGGGGTTGAAAACCCAAATGCCCTCAGGAATATGCAGGTGCTATAAATGGTGCCACTCATTTTTTTAAAACAATTTTTTAAATGTTTTATTTTTGAGAGAGAGAGACAGAGCGTGAATGGGGGAAGGGCAGAGAGAGAGAGGGAGATGCAGATTCTGAAGCAGGCTCCAGGCTCTGAGCTGTCAGCACAGAGCCCAACGCAGGGCTTGAACTCGTGAACTGTGAGATCATGACCTAAGCTGAAGTTAGACGCTTAACTGACTTGAGCCACCCAGGCGCCCCATGATGACACAAGTGCCGTGAGCCTACGTAAATTCATTAACGCTAACAACCACTTTGCAGTAGGAATATCATCCGACTTTATTTACAGATGAGCAGACTGAGGCGGCAGAGGCGGACCGGTCGCCACCGTGCTCAGCAGCAGCGAAGCTGGGGCTCAAACCCAGGCAGTGGGCTGTGCGTTGCCTTTAAACCACGCCTGCCCTTACCTCCCTCAGGAGACCGCCGTGCCTTCACTTTTCACATCCTCTGCTGGGCCCCATCTGTGCCCCTCCCTCCCAAAGTCCTGGACCCAAGTAATGTTCAGCCCGACACTACCCGTGACTTGTGGTGGTGGTGGCGGGGGCGGGGCACATGAAACTTTTGGGGCCAGCAGCGTCTGGTTTGTGGAATCAATAAATGAACCAGTATAATATATGCAGTTCCCTTTTTGTCCCCCAAACTATCCCTGCTTTCCCACCACAGCTGTTCAGAGAGTGGGTGAGCATGAAGTCTGTGCCGGGCTGGAGGCACCACGGGACGACGGTCAACTGGGTCACGCTTAGAGGAAAGGCCTCCCCATGCCAAGACCCCCGAGATTTGTGGGGATAAAGAGCACGTGCATTTTCACTCTGGCAGCAGGTACTGGGCTCGCACCCACCTTACACTGAACCTGCCACGTGCGAGGGGCCCCTTTCCCCTCCCCCGCAAGCAAGTGCTCTCGAACTCCATCTCTGCAGTTCTGACTGGTGAGGACGCGTAGCTCAGTGAGTTGTGACTTGCCATCTATTTTATTAGGAGAGAGCTTGAGTGTATTTTTAAAAGTGTAAGAGCCATCTCAGTTTCCTTTTCTATAAAAGAAACCATGCCCATCTTTCTGGAAATGTTCAGGTCCGGGCTTAAATCCTTGCCCTGTGTGCCCTTGGCCAGGTAGGTGACTCTGGTGGCTGAGACTCAGTTTCCTCATCTGTAACCCGGAATCCTAACACATCCCTCACACTAGAGAATAGAAGTGATGTCTGTGATAAAGTGCTGGCTCCCTAGAGACGCTCTGTAATGTCATGGTGGCCCACGGTCACCTCCTCCTGGAAACGCCACATGGAGCAACCCTGTCCCCCACTGAGAGCGTCAGGCCTCTGAAGGGTCAAATTTGCCTGCAGCACTGGGCCCCTGCTGGCAGCCACTCCCCTCCCGGTGATTCAGAGGCCTGGCCTGGTCTTCCCGTCTTCCCTGACTGCTCTCCTGTGCCACTTTACCCATAAACAGAGGCCTGACTGCCTCTCCCCCAGGGAGAGACTGCACGGTAGGAGGGAAGCTTCCTCCAGGGCCACCTGCCAGATGTGGACTAGCCCAAACATGGAAATATGAAGGTCATGTACCATATGGGTCTGGTTTAAGGCATCCTGCGCTGAGCCAGACCCATGCTGGGAAGCCAATAGTGACCGAGCTGGCCCCAGGTCCTGCCCTCAGAGTCCAGTGGGGACACAGACCCTTCATTAGACAGCGGAGGCCCTGAGGTCAGGGTTGGGAGGGAGGAGGCACAGGCAGAGGGGTCAGGGCTGTGGGAGCCCAGAGCAGGTGCCTAATCCAGACTAAGGGATATCAGGGAGAGCCTCCTGGAGGAAGGACAGCAAAGCTATAGTCTGAAAAATACTGAAAAAAATGAGCCAGAAGAACATGTTCATGTGTGTTAGGGATCACCAGAAGTCCCATTTTACAGTTGACTCTTAGAAAGATAAAGCTGCTCGCCCAAGCCACGTGGGAAAGAAATGGCAGAGATTGTTAGCTGTCCCTTGTCACCTGTTTTCCCTTTTTCCATAATAACGAATCCCAAATTTTAGTTGGGCATAAGGCCTCATTTCCCAGCCTGCCCTGAAGCTATTAGGTGGGGCTGTGTGTGATATTCTGGCCATTGGGAAGTAAGTGCAGGGGGAGCGCCAGGCTTAGAGACACATCCCTAAATGGAGGGGATGTCTCTCCCCTGCTGGTTGGAGCTGGACATGATGGCCAGAGCTCTGGCAGCTATTTTGGACCATGAGGGTAAGGCTCCCTGGAGATGGCAGAGCAGAGGGTTTGAGGAGCCTGCACCCTAATGAATTTGTGGAAGTGCCACACCAGGCCCACACCACCCACCTCAGGACTTTTAACCTGCATAAAAACCTTGTCTATTTAAGTCATTGTTAACTTGCCTATTTAAGTCAAGAAAACTTGGGTTTTCTGCCACCTGCAGCCAAAGCAAATCTAAATGCAATTTGGGTTATTGTAAGTCTGCCCGGTGATATAACATAAGGCACTGTCTTTTGAGGGCTTGTTCTGTGCCTGACATGTTTTACACACAGTTTCCTGTAATCTTCACCGTAGCCCTGGGCAGTGGGCACAGGTCACATTCCTGCTTCGTAGATGAGGTAATGGGATCAGAGAGACAAAGACACTTGCCCAGGACTGCACAGTGAATAAGTGACAGGGCAGGATGTGAACCCTGCTCCCCCTAATTCTGGATCCTGAGCGTGTCCCACTTCAAAGCCCCAAGGCCCTCCACTGATCCTTCTAGAACACAGCAGGGGGTCGGTAGGGACCAGGACAGGTTGGGCAGAAGGCGCCTACCTTCGTATGCCTTGGCTGCATTTACCAGGCTGGACCACTCAAGGCCAGAGGCCGTGTCAGGCAGTGGCATCATCCCGGGGTCAAGGCGCCGCAGTGGCCGGTCCCGCCCATCGGCCAGCGAGAGCTCCGAGGCTGAGATGGTGGCTGGGTAGGAAGAGCGGAGACGGGAGATGGGGGAGAATGACAACGTGAAGGAAACAAACTTTCTATAGTGTGTAACATTACAGAATTGTTACAGCACAAACGATTAATACAATTATTAGAAGATGACACATGCCAGCAGGAAAAGGGGTGGGAGTATCAGGTGTTTACGAAGGTGGGGACAGAGAGAGAGGAACAAAGTAGCAGGAGGTGAAATCAGAGGTGATGGGGCTGGACTGTGGGGCCTCGTGGGTCAGGACTTTGTCTTTTGCTGAGTGACACAGAGCCACTCAGGTGGCTCTGTGCAGGGAGGGATGTGACCCAACAGAGGTGTTCACGGGCTCTCTCTGGCTGTGTGTAGAAGACGGACCGTGTGGGGGCGGGGAGACAGTGAGGAGGCTGCCGTGGTCCAGGAGGGAGAGGAGAGTGGACAGGACAGGTGAGGCTGTGGGGGCAGGGGAACAAGCGGCAGCCCCTGGATCTATTTTGTACTTGCAAAAGTACTTCCTGAAGAGGGGATGTGAGTGTGAGCCAGGGTGCAGGGGGAGCTTCAGGATTCGGAAGCTGGCCCTGAGATGGGACGGCAGGGGACAGGCCAGAAGTCTGCTTCTGGAGGTGTGGAGCGGAGGACGCAGTGCCAGCCCGCAGACATAAATCCAGGTCGTTAGTGCGCGGACAGTGTCTGGTTATGGCAGGGTCACCGTGGGGAGAGCTGCTGGGTCCTCATGTGACAGGCCAGGCAGAGAAAGAGGCCCCTGGGAGTGACAGCACCAGCGGCCGCATTTGCCGCAGCCATCGGCTGAGTCCCACGTGCCAGCTGTAGGCCCTGGGCCTCGGCCTGCTGATGCCTCACAGCTGCCAAAGGGGAGGGGACAGAGGACGGCTGTGAGGCACCGAGAGGTCAGGAGGTGACTCAGGCAGGAAAGGCCAGGCCTGACTGACCACATGTCCTCCTGCTGAGCACCATGCCGGGTTGTGTCATGGGGATCATCTCCCAGCCTCACCTCCAACTGGCCAGGAGGGAGGTGCTGTTACGGCCCTGAGTTGTGCTCAGAGCGAGACGTCTCGCCCGCATTCACACTGCCTGGTAGTGACACTTGCCTTTGGACTGCGTGGCCTGACACTGACCCTGCTCTAAGCCCAACCCCATGAGGGTTTGGGGTTTAGAAGGTCCCTGTTAATACTCCGTTCTAGCCCTGCTCTGCAGTCCGGAGGTACAAGCCTGACTCGTGATGGATTAAAATGCTTGCTCCAGACGGTAGAATGCTAACAAAATAATAAATAGCTACTGCTTTTCCCGCATATCAGGGATCGTGCTAAGCGTTTTCCACGTATTAATCTGAGTCTCAGTTTAATGCAGTGAGGGGTAGATTCGCCTCGAGCTGAGATGGGGACTGAGTGAGAGGAGGCTTTGGGAGGCTCCATCCCAATAATACAGGACACAGCCCTCGGCCAAAACCCCTGGGGACACATCTCCGAAGTCAAGATCTGTTTGAATCGGAGAAAGCTGTGCAGGTGCTATAACATACCACACCCAGAACGGCTGGGCAGCACCCCGTATCCAACACAACAGTGTTCTGCAGTGAAGTTCACGGTCACTCACACCAGATGGGGTAAAGAAGAACAACAAATACATAGCCTCATGTCCGTCTGGGTTGGGTTTTGCTGCTCAGTGAGCTTGGCCCAAACTTCTGCATGACCTCTCAGTTGTAGAGTGTTTGGGGTTGTGAATGAGGGATTGCAGGGTGGACCAAAGGCAGGGCCAGCCCGAAATGGTGCACCAGTTCTAATGGGGGCCATGTGCACGGTGCCCCCCTCGTGGGGGATGCTCAGTAAGCAGTCGCTGGATGAGTCAAAGGATGGATGAGTCATATCCCTACACCCCCTCCCTCCAAGAGCTGGCAGACTTGGGGGGAATCAGGTAAGTAAATAAACACTTGCGAAGCCATCTGCTTGGTGCTGGGACAGGATCTGGGGGCGCAGCAACTGTAAGTCCTGATCCTCACGGCCCTCCAGGCTGCAGCAGGGGGTGCTGACACCCTCTCTCTGGTCTCAGATGACTCCAATTTTGGGGCACTCCAGACTTCTAGGTGACCCCCCAGGTGCCTGGCCAACAATCCCCTGCTCTGTGGGACACCCTGTGCCACACCATCAGTACCCGACTGAAACTCCTATGCACCCACCTCCCTACCCTGGATGACACCAACACTGAGGATCTCCAGTGCTGACTGTCCCCCCTCCCCCGCTTCCCATCGCCAGGGAGACTCCCCCGCCAGCCCCAGGGGCCCGGGCTCACATTTCTTTTCTGGGAAGCCGTTGCCGGTCGCAGGGACGGTGCTGGGGCTGCCACCGCCAGGGGGGTGGGGGTGCTGGTGCTGGCGGCGGGCGGGCAGCGTGCTGGAGGGGAAGGCGCAGGTGCTGCTGAAGAGCACATCGCTGGGCAGGCCCGGCTCCAGGCTGGCAGCGTTGGCGAAGCTGGGTTCCCGCCGCCCGCTGCACAGACTCTCATCTGACAGCGTCCGCTGCAGGCTCTTCTGTGGGGACTGCTGTCGAGACAGGGTGGGTCATGGGCCGCGGTCGTGGCCTGGCTCACGGTCACTGTCCTCGGAGGCACCTTCCCGTCTTGGATGGCTGTGTTTCTGACCCACCCGGCATCTGCTTTTGCCCCTTTCTGCTCAAAGAATCCCAAGTTTCCCCTGGGGATAGCTCCTCCCCCAGTCACGCCCCACTTGGTTCTGGCCCTCAAGAGGCCAATGCCACTCTCCCGTTCCAGGTAAGGTCAGGGAAGGCAACGCCAGTCATCGGTGGGGACTGCTGGGGACAGCGCCCTGGAGAGACTGGGGCCAGCTTGGGCCCACAGGAGAGCACAGCCAACCAGGAGTAGGCGGGCACAAGAGTGAAGGGAAGCAGTGTCTAAGGGAGCCTGACTTTCCTGGGAACCCGCCTCCACTCTTGGACCGTGCAGGGTGGGTGGGTGGAGGCTGCTTCCGGTCTGGGCTCCATGAGAAGGACATGAGAGCCAGTTAAGAGCATCCCTTCCCAGTCACATGAGCTACCCTAGTGTGGAAGAAATGCCCCACGTGCCTACCGAGGCTGTAAGCTTACATTGCGATTAGGTCCCTGACTAATGTGACGACCTGACCCCTGACTGCGAAGCTACATACACCCAGACGGGACCGGCAGTGCCCCAGGTGGAGGCCATGGGCAGAGTGACTGCAGGGGGCCCTGTCTTCCTCCCTCACCCTCCCATGACCGCCTGGCCTGCCAGACTGTGTGTGCGTGTGTGGGGCGGCCTCTACATACTCCCGCGTCTCTCTCCTGCTCCGGCGCCAGGTTGTCCATGATGATGAGTTTCTTCAGGTCGTCCTCGATGGTGGATTTGTAGTTCTTTCGTGGGGAGCGGAGGTCTCGGAGGGACGCCCTCAACCGCGGCTGCCCGAAGACGTTTTTCGTGTTGGTGTCCACCTGCCTAGAATGACAGGATCGGGGTCAGAGGGGTCTTGGGGGGGTGGGGGTTCAAGCTGCTTCTCAAAGCGGTCCTGACCCAAGGCTGGCTGCCACCGCCACCAGGTGAGGGGCCACAGCCTTCTCCGTGTCACCTGGTGAAGGTGAGCTGGGGTGGGGGGGCAGCGTTTATCCTCACCATTCACTCGTCCTGCAAGTGTTTCTATCTTCTGGGAACCCGCTCTGGGCCATGCCTTGTTCACATAGCAGTGAACATGGCGCTGACCTCCAGTCGGGGAGACTGACAACGAATATATGGACAGAAGTCTGGGGGAAGCAGGAGGGAGCCCACGGGGTGGAAGAGCACTCCAGGAAGAGGAAACAGCAGGTGCTGGGCTACGAGGGGTTCAAGCTTGGTAAGTGAGGAGTGGAGGGGCCCACAGGCGGGGTGGCCTGAGTGAGGGGACAGGGAGGGGATGGGTGGTGTGAGGGGAGGTCTGGGAGGCGACGGGACAGATCCTGCAGGAACTGCAGGAATGAGCCACAGAGGAGACCTGGGGCTACATCTGGGGAGCCTCTAAGATTCCAAACTGGTGAGTGTGAGATCCTGATTTGTGTTTTAGAAGGATCACTCTGGTGGCTGGATGGAAAAGTGACCCTCACAGGGAGACAGTGAGAAAGTTCCTGCAAGCTGTTGGGGTGAGAGATGAGGGTGGCCCAGACCAGGGCTTCCAACTGCAGAAGAGAGATGGGGTCCCATGGCGTCTCACAGAGGGATAATCTCCTGGGAGCCAGGTCCCCATGGGGGTAGTGCTGGGCCACGGAGAGCAGACCTCTGGCCGGGGCCCCCAGGGTCCATCGTCAGATGTCCCTAACTTTGGTTTTCCTCACCCATCGTATGGGCTAAGAGAGTTCACGAATCATGGGGTGGCTGGGAAGATCCAGAGATCAGGCACCTGAACCCGGGGCAGGGCCCTGGGGCCCCCTGATGGCCACCATCCCCATTTTTCTACTGGGCCCCCAGTTCCAGAAGCTGGTCTGTGAGCCCGGGTCACTCAAATCACCATCTTCTTCTTCAGCACCCAAAGCTGACCCCATGCTGCCTTCCAGAACACTGCCATCTAAAAGCCACTGAGGCACAGCCTGGGGCTAAAATAAAAGCAGGAGCCCCCAGAGGCGGACAGGCCTGGGTCTGAGTCGTTCTTGCTGAGAGGCTGCAGGTACATCACACCACCTCTCCGATCCTCTGGAGAACGTGCTGACCTCCCAGCACTGTGGGGATTGCTAGAAAGTGCCGGCTGGCACCCGACAGAGCCAATGCTTGGGAAGCATTCCCAACTGCTTACCGGAGGCTGGCCCCGAGCTGCGCACGCTCCTCCACTGCTCCCCTGACCCCTCTGCTGGCCCCACAGGCCGTCATCCTCTGGCTCCCCTGGGGCTCCTCGTCCTCCACTCCTGGGACTTCCCCTGAGGCCTCCTCTAGCTCTCAGACTCTGGCCCAGCCTTTGGGCTCAGGTCTGACTTTCCTGGTGAAAACTGGGTCCCTGACCAGAGGTGTCACCAGGAGGGAAATAATGACAGCTAACAGCCCCTCACTGTGTACCGGGCCCTGTCCACCATCCTGAGGACTCCATGCACGACAACTCGTTGAATCTGCACAGCAGCCTCCCCGGGAGCCACTATTACTGTTACTCCCATTTTACAGATGGGAGACTGAGGTACAAAGGGACTAGAGTAACTACACAACAGGCGTCCAAAGTCACACAGCCCCTGTGAGTGGAGGAGTCAGGATTCTAGCCGAGGCCACCAGGCTGCAGGGCCTACAGACGTTACCACTGTACTTGACCGCCATGTTTGTACCACAGACATGGCATGTAAAGGATGAACGGTGTGTGGAACATAATCGCGTTTGGCTTAGTAATAATCTTTTAAATGCAGAAAAAAAGTTCTGGGAGAAATCATGAACAATGGTAAATTACCTCTGGGAAGTAGGCGTCTTTTTAGGAGGTGGGGAGAAGGGACTTTCCCTCTTTATCTGATACCCTTCTGAACTGTCTCTGTTTATTAATCGCAGGCTATCGCAATAATAATCATTTTAACAACTATTTTAAAAAAAGGTGACACCTGGACTTTATCATTTTGTAACTCAGGGAAGAAAAAGTCTTTGAACCCAGGAAGAAATAAGATGTCTAGGGCTCCTGAGGGTTTTGAAGTCTGTATTTCCTTTCTCATTTTCTCAGCTGCCACCTTGGGATTTTAACAAAAGAAGGAAGATAGGGTGGCGAGTTTTTTTTTCTTCTCAGGTCATATTCCTCCCCAAATTAGAATTCCAGGTCTAGGGTAATGCTGGCTCCATTACGGTGTTCTCTGAAGTGTGCTTGCTCTCTGGGCAAATGAAAAGCTTTAGATCCAAAAAAGAGACACAGAAAGCGTATACGCCCTCAGTGAGTTCCTCCCATGGGAGCTGGAAGGGGGCTTACCCCTCCCCATGCCAAAGGGGTTTCGCCATTTTCCAGAATCCCCTGCAAGGAAGGGGGTGATGTGTGGGACTCAGCGCAGGGCATGTCATGTGCTGTGCCCATCTCTCCTGGAGAGGGAGCCGGCTGGGACCTCAGCTTGTCTATGGCAAAAAGGGGCACCGTTTACAAGGCCGTCCTCCGGGACAGATGCAACCCCCCCTGCAGAACACTTTCAAACATGCATACTCTCGGCCCGAGGGGCTCTACTTCTGGGAGGGTGTCCTTCAGGAAGGGGAAGGGTGAAGCCTCCCAGAGAAGGACGATGGCCCCACAGAGTAAGAGAGGCAGACCTGATCCACATGACACCGGAAGAGGTTCTCTCAGATACAGCACAGAAATAAAGAAGTGGTATGTATAGTGTGAAATCATTTTTAGCAGTAACTAAGTTTACACACAGCTTAGTTTGATACATTAACATTTACCAAACTCTCAACTCCAAAAGATGGGTACCCTTGGGGGATTCACTTTCTAAGAATGTGCCTCACCACAGCCATGAGATCCTTGACGATAAGCCCTCCTCTGCCTCTGCCCTCATCTCCTCCCACACAGGCCTCCCAATGCTCCTTAAACATGCCAGACACATTCCTGCCCCAGGGCCTTTGCACTGGCTGTTGTGTCTGCCCAGAGTGTCCTCAATGGCATTTCCCATGAATGGCAGCTTTTCACCCATCCAGCTTTTCTCAAATGTTGCCTCCTCAGAGAGGCCTCCCTGACCACTCAGCCCTCTGGCGCTCCCTCCCAGCCCAGATGTGCTCGATCGCGCAATCCTGAGTGCTGCTTCACTTGTTCACCTCCTGGCAGTTTGTCGTGGGCACTTGTGTGCTTGTGGTCCCACTCCCACCTCACCTGCAGCCATCTGCATCCTGTTCTGTGTGGGGAACAAGGCTTGCCATGTTGCAAGCACTCAGAAGTAGCTGTTCAGTGTGAATCACACAGAACCAACCTTCCTTCCTCCCAACCAACCCACTAACCCACCTGCCTATCCCCTTCCTGCCAACCTTCCTCTCTTCCTTTTCTTTTTTCTGTTCATTTATTTTTGAGACAAAGAGACAGAGTGTGAGTCGGGGAGGGGCAGACACAGGATCCGAAGCAGGCTGCAGGCTCCAAGCTGTCAGCACAGAGCCTGACGCAGGGTTCGAACTCATGAAGTGAGAGATGGTGACCCGAGCCAAAGTTGGACGCTTAATTGGCCGAGCCACCCCAGGTGCCCCCTCTCTTCCTTTTCTTAAAAAAAAAAATTATTTAAGTAATCTCTACATCCAATGGTCGGGCTTGAACTCACAACTCCAAGATCAAGAGTCGCATACTCCTCTGACTGAGCCAACCAGGCACCCC
Organism: Panthera uncia; assembly: GCF_023721935.1. Classification (NCBI taxonomy): domain Eukaryota; kingdom Metazoa; phylum Chordata; class Mammalia; order Carnivora; family Felidae; genus Panthera; species Panthera uncia. Next base: position 14,457,521 of record NW_026057588.1, read on the forward strand.
TCTTCCTTCCTTTTACAACAAGCTTAAATGACTTCTATGAAAGAGGAAAAAGTACAGAGATATCTTAAAAAGTTAAGCCAAAGAACACACGTATTCCTTCCCTGCTCTGTTTCCTTTGTGTTTATTTGCAAAATCTCCTTCCCAGCTCCCAGGACCTCCAGGACTCTCCTGGGGGCATTCCTGATTCCGCGGGGGAAGGCTGGCTCACCAGAGGACATCCTGCTACCACCGCCTCCCCCAACCCTCAACTCGGCCACACATCTCATCCGCAGCCGGTCCCGCGGCCCGACACTGTCTGTGTGCTGCCACGACGCGTCTAAAGGGGAAAAGGACGACGGAATTCAGTTTGGAGAGTCAAATCGATCATTTGTGCTCTTAATTCCTTTTCCTCCTGGAAGAATTTTCCAACGTATTTCCTACACTGCAAATTCTGAGCAATAATTTAAAGTGGTATCAGTTCCAGGTTAACAAAGCCAACCGAACCGGGCTCGCGCATTCTGATCTTTTTCCTTTTTCTCAAGATCTCTGGTCTCCGTGATTGTCAAAACCTAATGACCCCTGAGGACAAAACAGACCGCTCTCTGATGATTCAAAAGAATGAGATCACCTCTTTGGTGCTAACATGGAGCCGTCACCGAGGTAAGAGAAGGGCAAGAAAGAGAAAAAGGCAGAAGGGTAGAGACGGGGAACCATACTGGCAAATGAAGAGGAGGGTGGGGGAAGAAGCACGCACGATCACAGGGGCTTCATCATGTTTGGAACATTCCAGGAAGGATGCAGCAGAAACAGAGCTATGGCTGCATGTGGGGAGGGGCGCTGGGCCGCTGGGCGCCACAGAAGGGAGAGATGCTTCTTTTGTGTTGCAAACCCTTTTGTACTAGTTTGGTTTTTATCCTGCGCACGTTTTACCTTTCAAAGTTCAAATGAAGAAAACGCCAGGAAGGATGTGCCTTCTCTCGATGTCTGCCCTACAGCACCGGACATAATCTCTAATTTGCCCATGTTGCCTGAACTTGGGACTTTGCCGTGTCGTGGAATTAAACCACTTGCAGTGGAGGAAAAAGAAAGGCAACTTACAAAGAAGGCTCTGCAGTAAGGAGCCAGACAACAGCAACTCCTTTTTCCTGTGACACAAGGGCCAGAGGTGGAAGGCGACCAACGGCTCTGACTTGGCTGGGCCTGCTCCCAGCTGACTCTGGGCTCTGGCCTCCAACTGGGGCGGCTCCCTCGGGGCCGAGTTAATTAAGCTAATTAGCACCGCTGTCAGCCTGTCTGAGCTGGGGGCTGTGCCAGCACGGCTGGCGAGGACACACAGCAGGTCTGCACCTCAGGCGGAGGGAGGATATTCCTGGAAGGATGGCTGGGAGAGCCCTGTAGGAGCAAGCAGTGGCGGCCTGCCCTGCCGTGGGAGGAGTGGGGGGTGGATGTTGGGGACAGGCTTTCCCCTGCTCCTTTGGTGGCTGCGCTGAGCTGGACCTAAATCCGAGGAAGGAAGGAGCCCGAAGGCCAGCCGTCAACCAATAGACGCCAGTGCCTGTCAGCCCAGCCAACAGTGACCAGGCATTTCCCTGTGATTCACTGAAATCCTCACGTCACCTCTAGGATGGGTACTCCTGTCCTCCCCTTTTGAGGCTGGGGCAACTGAGGCACAGTGAGTTGAGGACACTCAGCATCCACATTTGCCGGATGCTCTGAGCCACCGTGAGATTCACTCATGATGGAAGCTGTGCTCGGCCGTGCATGGGTCGTGGTAGCAGCTGCTCCTGGTGAGCTGCTGGGCCTTCGCCCCGGTGCTGCTGTCTCGTGTGTGGCTGCATTCTTTCCTCACGGCTGCCGTGAGAGAGAGGTTCTACCATCGCCTCACCCCACAGGTGGGGGCACCGATGCCGACAGGTGCTGGTGGAGCTGGGATGTGAACTGAGACGGTCAGACTCAGGGACTACCCCTGTCACCCCGAGTGTTCACTCGCTCCTGGTATCCAGGCTGCCCCCACACACGGTATTTCCCCTCGTCCCCTCAGGGGCCCTACGTGAGGATGCTTGGGGCCTGGGTCCTTAAGTGTGACAACAGAAACTGTTCGCTAGGGCCTGCCTCCTTACTGGGCCCAGAGTCTGCGGGGACAGGGTCGGGCAGGGCCCGACCTGTATAGGTCCAAACAACCCTGTGTAATGTCGCTGACTAGTGTGACACTTGGAGACACGTGGTGTCAGTATGGCCGTTCCCTGGAAGAGCAGCGGCCTGTTCTTGGCTGTGCCTGTTTGTGGGGGAGGCTTCTTAGGGTGGCCCAGGGGCCACTCTAGCCCACAGGGGCACTGCCGTCCCTTCAGTTGGGTTAAGATCATCCTGCCGGGGAGGAGATGCCCAGGACGGCTAGGGGCTGCTGACTCCACCTCCCGATCTGAGCTCCAGCCTCGCATCTCCTGCCGCTGCCGGTAGAGAAACACGCTGGCGTGGTCACACCCTCACCTGCTAAGCTCTGTGCTGCTGGAACATGGTGGGGTGGGGAGAAGCTCCCATGGATTAACTCACTAAATCCTCACAACCCCGGAGCTAGGGATGACTGTCACCCCATTTTAAAGAGAGGGAAACTGACGGGTTAAGGTGGGGGTCGGCAGCTGACGGATTCCCATCCTGACCCTCACGCTGTTCTGTGATGGCCAGCAGAATTAAGTGGTCAAAACAGGGGTGTCTGGCCATCTCCTGAGGCAGAACTGTCGGCCTGTCCCTCCCCCAGTGTTGACCAGGGCCTGCAGCAGAAGGGCCGAGCACGAGAGACACAGCACAGATCCTTCGTCCTTCACTAGCTTACTCCATCGTTTGGTCAACTAGAGCACGTGCCCAAATACAGAGGACACTGCTCTGTCCAAGAAATTAGTCCTCAGGAAATAGGGGTCGCTGCCCTGCACAGGAGTCCTCCTTGGGTGGTTTATATGACAAGACACTCTGATGGTTAATTACCTTGCCAGGTATGAATCCTGGCTCCGTTACTCAGCTAGAAAGCTGGGTAACCTGGCTATGTACTTCTAACTGTGCCTCAGTTTCCTCATCTGGAAATGGGAGGTAAGAACAGATCCCTCTCGTGAGGAGGATCAATGGGGCTGGGTCTGTACAGCCCGAGCCCAGCAGTCAGGCTGAAAGGGAGAACCCCTGCATTGGATGAGGCCATTAGCACTTCTCCATGGGGCATGTTAGAGGTCTTTGACCGGAATTAAGGAAAAGGGAAGGAAAGAAAGACAGGTTTGGTAATCACTCCTGGTGGGGGTGGGTGATGAGCTCATAATATGTGGTGACCTTGTGGGGACAAATTACACAACGAACGAACATAACATTTGCAGTGATTAACCTTAACTAACTGAGTGAATCTGGGCAAGTAACGTAACCATTCTGTACCTCAATTTTTCTTATCTGGAAAATGGGATGCAAAGTACTTGCATAGTGAGGATTAAATGAGCTAATGTAGGGGAAGGGCTTCTGACAGTAGTTGGTAAAGTGGGTATTAACATACGGAGGTAAATAAGTTATGCAAATGAGTTCTTGTGCCTTGGGATTAAATTTCAGTGACAGCTTCATAGGCAGGAAAAAAAAAAGGTATGTTTAACCTCAAATAATTTAGCTTGAAGACGGTGTTTTCTGGAAAATTAGGTTAGGTGACTCAGAAGTATCTTTTTTTTTTTTTTTTTTAGAAGTATCTTTAACAATGATAAAGACACTATCTCCAAAATGCTCAGAGAGAATCTGAATAAAACAACTTTATGAAATGCGAGTGTGTGGACAAAAGCCATCATTCTAAATTAACATATTATCTTCTGCATGTGATTTAAAAAATGTATCCAGCTGGCTCAGTCCATGAAGCGTGTAACTCTTGATCTTAAGGTTGTAACTTCAAGCCCCATGTTGGGTGCAGATCACTTAATAATAAAATCTTTAAAAAAATGTATCTATAACTAAATTATTGAATATTATAAGAAGCCATGAAACTATTTTATGTGTGTCCCCAAATATTTGATATATATTTAAAAAAAAATTTTTTTTTAATGTTTGTTTATTTTTGACAGAGAGGGAGACAGAGCATGAGCGGGGGAGGGGCAGAGAGAGAGGGAGACACAGAATCCGAAGCAGGCTCCAGGCTCCGAGCTGTCAGCACAGAGCCCGACACGGGGCTCGAACTCACAAACTGTGAGGTCATGACCTGAGCCGAAGTCAGTCGCTCAACCGACTGAGCCACCCAGGCGCCCCTATTTGATATTTTTATATATGTACTTTATATACTTAGTTTACACACATACATTTATACAAATATACACATCTATAAAAAGCCCTGTTTGAGTCTTATCATAGGGAAAAGTGGGTTTTTGTTTGTTCAGTGTTATCATATATTCAGGCATATCATCTGAGCACCTACTGTGTACTGGGCCCCGGGTGGGGCTCATGGCACCTCTGCTCTCCTGGAATTCTCAGTCCACCATGGGGGACAGAGAGGAAGCCAGCCACCAGGAAATGATGCTCTGATGTACCCTGGGACAGGTGCCGCAGAAGGGAAGAAGCATGAGGTCAGTGGAAGGGATGAGCCTGGTGTGGGCTTGACCGAATTTCCCCAGGGATGGTGTGTCTGGGTTAAGACCTGAGAGGTGGTGTTATGGGTCCCCTCCCATCAAAAAGATGCTGAAGTACAAACCCAGTATCTCAGAGCGTGACCTTATTTGGAAACAGGGTCTCAGACAATGAGGATGGACCCTCGTCCAGTAACTGGTGTCCTCATAAAAGGGGGAAACGCCAACACAGAGACGCGCCCACAGGGAGGAGGCTGCGTGAGGACGAAGGTGGACGCTGGGGAGATGCATCTACAGACCACGGAGTCCAACACGTGGCCTGAAAATCTGCAGCAGCTGGGAGACCAGCTGGAACAGGTTCCCCTTCGCAGCCCTCAAAAGGAACCGACCCGGCCAGTGCCCTGATCTCGGACATCTGACCTCTGAACCGTGAGACAGTGCATTTCTGGAGTCGAGCCGCTCAGTCTGTGGCACCTCACTGGCGCGGCCCTAGTAGGTACGCACGCGGGGGAAGGACAGCCAGAGCGGCTGCCGTGGTGGAAGAGCAGAAGGGGGTCCGCAGGGACTGACCCTCCGGCCACCCTGAACAGTGGGGGTCTCGTAGTATCTTATGGGGTTGCAGCGAGAACGCGACGAGATGCATGGCGCGTATGTTCACTGAAGGAGCACCCGGAGCGCCAGGCAGCCGAGACATGGCACCCGTTCTCCAGAAGAACGAGAAAAGTGACCGAATGACGGCAGGGGCCAGGTCTAGTTGGGAAGGCCCATCTGACGAGGTGGCATCAGACTAAGCTTCCCGGAGACAGCCCTGAGATCGGGGGTGGGTGGGGGTGGGGGAGTTCTCCGGGTACTAGAGAACCCCCGGAAAGGCCCTGAGGTTGGCCTAGCCTTGGTAAGCATGAGGTGCAGCAGAGGCCAGTGGAGTGGAGAAGGGAGGGGGCGAGCAGGAGGATGGGAGGCCAGAGGAGGGAGGAAGCCGACCGAGCAGGGTCTGCGCAGGAGTTTCGGCGAAGCACATGCCGCAGCCGGTGCCTGGTACTTGTGTGCTTGGTCAACGGAGCCCTCGTCATCCAGCCCGGGGGTGGAGGTGAGCGGAGGGTCAGAGCCTAGACTCCCGCGTGTCCCTGGCTGTGAGTGATGTGTGTGAACTGGACTCTCGGTGTGAGTTGCCCAGCCTCTCCTGCGGACATCTGCAGGGTCACGTTTCTGTCTTCCTGACACCTGTCTCCTTCTGAGCTCTGCGTCATCCACACATTTGAATGGTCCACCCAGGTCATGAAAGACTTTACAAAGAACTGGGGGAGGAGGGCAGATCCCCTCACACCCAATGGAAGAGGAGCCTTGGACCACTTCTATCCCTTACCAGCTGAGTGACTCGGGGCTTCAGTTGCCTTATCTGTAAAATGGGGTGAATGGCAGGTCTGCCTTACAGAGCTGTTGTGAGGACTCAGGGTACTAATTCACGCACAGGAGCTTAGAACCGAGACTGGCACACAGTGAGCACTCAGTAAATGTGAGGTATCGTCTTCTAACTTAAAACAGAAATCCTTCCCTAATGCACACTCTTCACCTCTCTTCTGCTCTACAGTAGAGCAAAATGCCTCAAATGAGCTGAGCACACAGTTTCCTCCCATTCCACCCTACCCTTCTCTCCTGCACCCTGGGGGACCTCCATGAGGCTCAAAGCGACGCCCAGCTCACAGCCCATCATGCCCAGGGCTCCTCGCCCGGGATCCTCCGCATACTCTCTGCACACTGAGGACTCTGGCCCCGCCCTGCACTCCCCCTTCCTCTCTACCCACACTCCCGGCCTTGGGGTATGCCTCTAGCCTCGTGCCCCTGTGAGACAACACCCAAATTTCCCCCTCCAGCCTGACTTCTCCCCTCAGCTCCAGACTCCTTACCCCGCCTCCTCCTTGATGTCTTCTGTGCTTCGCGAACGTAACCCACCCGGGACTCTCCCCCAGCCAAGCCTGCTCCTCAGCTCAGCCCTCACCTCAAGGCAAGCCTGCCCTTCCGGCTACAGGACCTAGAGTCTTCTTCAACCTCGCCCTTCCTCTTAACCCTTGTCCGGTCTGCCAGGCAACCCTGGCGGCTCTCCTTTCAGCTCATCCATCCAGAAGCCACCTCCTCTCCCTTCTCAGCCTCCATCCTGCTCAGCCTTCCCCAAACCCCGTCTCCTGCATAGCGGCTCCTTGAAGGCTGTGCCCCTTGGGCAGCCAAGGGGCCCTGTGAACACCCAACTAAGGGATCTCTGTCCACAGAGATGGTGTGGGACTGGAACAGCATCCTGCTGAATGAGTGAGTGAGGTGTCCCCTCCTTCCCCACCCAGAGACGCCTGGCTTGGCTCTTGTAGAACCTTGTTGGGCGTCCAGGCACTTACTTCTTTGGGTCAGTGAAGGGGAGTGGCCGTGGCGGGGGCTCGTCTGCCCTCTTCCACCCTGTGGGGTGCTTATTGCGAACGGGTTGCTTGGAGAAGAAGGACTTGGGGACGGAGGCGGACAGCTGGAAGGGGCTGGGCTGGGCCACCTGGGAGGGCCGAGGGGTCTCTGTGCTGGCGGTTTTGTAAACCTGAGCAGGGTAGCCGGCCCTGGAGCTCACGTCACTGCAAAGTAAAAACAAGAGAAATAAGCAATCAAGTATGTTCCCCATTATGCAGAACTGATCGTTTAAATGTACTCTTAGGAAACAAAAAAATTCCTTTACACAAGAGGTATACAAATACATTGCGGCTGTGGAAAGTTCCAATACAGAAATCTATATAGGGAGAAGGCCAAGTTGCCTAGGAGGTCTCCCCCCCCCGCCCCCCAATCCCACCCCAGGAATGCCCTTCTGGCACATTTGGTACCACTGGGAATCCAAAACAGTCACCCCCTGTGGGTGGATGCACCCCGAGATTCCCTGCCTCCTGGGCACGACTTACATAGCTAGAGGTGGGGGTCCTACCTGTCTCTAGGGGTAAACAAGGTTTATAGTTTCCCGGCTCTCTCTCTCTCTCTCTCTCGGTCACTCGTGCTTTTTCTCTCTCTCTCTCTCCCTTTTCCTATGCATTACAAATATACACGTGAATACAATCAGAGAGGTAGAACCTTTTACTTTGGGGGGGGAGCATGAAGAATTTTTTGGGGGGTAGAGGACTGTATTTTTATATAAGCGGAATGACATTAATACATTGTTCTATAAAATTTTTTTTTTTTTACTTAAAATATAACTTGCTCAGTAGCCTCTTCATTCAAATATTTTTTGAGCACTCGCTATACATCAGACACCATTCCTACTGATCTAATCTAAAACCTCAGCTCAGTATCTGAAATGCTGGATTCCCACGGAATTAACACTACAATGAACCTCATGCTGCTGACCAGAACCCAGCTGTTGGGGACCCACCTGTTTATTCCACTGAGACAAAGTGACTTTTAAAACTTAAATTAAAAAAAATTTTTTTTATGTTTATTTCTGAGAGAGAGAGAGAGAGAGAGAGAGAGAGAGAGAGAGAGAACAAGCGGGGGAGGGGCAGAGAGGGAGGCAGAGATTCCAAAGCAGGCTCCAGGCTCTGAGCTCTCAGCACATAGCCCGACACGGGGCTCAAACCCATGAACTGAGATCATGACCTGAGCTGAAGTTGGATGCTAAACCGACTGAGCCACCCAGGTGCCGCCCCCTCCCCCCAATTTTTTTTTTTAATGTTTATTTTTGTGTGTGAGAGAGAGAGAGAGAGACAGAGCACAGGCAGGAGAGGGGCAGAGAGAAGGAGACACAGAATCTGAAGCAGGCTCCAGGCTCTGAGCTGTTAGCACAGAGCCTGATGAGGGGCTTGAATTCACGAACTGAGAGATCATGACCTGAGCTGAAGTCAGATGCTCAACTGACTGAGCACCGAGGTGCTCCTTAAAATTTTTTTTTAATGTTTGTTTATTTTTGAGAGAGATGGGGTGGGGGAGGGGAGAATATGAGTGGGGAAGGCACGGAGAGAGATGGAGACACAGAATCCGAAGCAGGTTCCACGCTCTGAGCTGTCAGCACAGGGCCCAACATGGAGCTTGAACCCACAAACTGTGAGATCATGACCTGAGCTGAAGTCAGATCCTTAAATGACTGATGCCCCTAAAACTTTTAAATTGGGGCTCCTGGGTGGCTTAGTGGGTTAAATGTCTGACTTTTGGTTTTAGCTCAGGTCACGATCTCTGTCCCTGCGTGGGGCTCTGTGCTGACAGTGCAGGGTCTGCTTGGGATTCTCTCTCTTTGCCTCTCTCAATAAATAAACAAACAAGCAACTAAATAATGAAACTTAAGTAAAATTCCAATTCCATTTTAAGTAAGAGGGACTTAGTGAGAAAAGTAATGCCTTTGGCATCTAAGTCAATAAATCCTTTTTGAAGGTCAATGTAGTAATATGAAGGGGTGGGACTTTTGACTATATTGGAATGAGGAGACTGGCAAATATTCTCCCCCCAGAAAGCACAAAATTGACAAAAACAACCATTTCAGCACTCTGGCAATTGACCAAGGGCATATGGCAATGCAAGAATCATCTATGCTTGGAAAACTGCTGTACTTCAGGTAAGAAAAGAGGGACTCTGTGGCATTTTAGCCTGGGGCTCCTCCCATCTGTCTGCCTAGTTCAATGAGTAAGACATTCTGCTATACCAAAATCTTTGAAATAGCATCAAGCAAACCAACACGTGTGCAATGAAGGTTTCAGAAGGAGAAGAGAGAAAAGGGCAGAAGAAAGATTTGAAGAAATAATGGCTGAAAATCCCCCCAATTTGATGAAAAAAAAATCATCTACACATCTAAGAAGCTCTACAAACCCTATGAATGGTAAATACAAAGATATTCACATCCAGGGGCGAGTGGGTGGCTCAGTTGGTTGAGAGTTAGACTTTGGTTCAGGTCATGATCTCACAGCTCATGAGTTTGAGCCCCACATCAGGCTCTGTGCTGACAGCTCAGAGCCTGGAGCCTGCTTCAGATTCTGTGTCTCCTTCTCTCTCTGCCCCTCCCCTGCTGTGCTCTCTCTCCCTCTCTCTAAAAATAAATAAACATTAAAGTAAAAAAAAAAAAAAGATATTCACATCCAGAAAAAGTTCAAAGTCAAATGGTGAGATTAAAAACCTTGAAAATGTCAAGGGAAAAAGGATTCATCATATAAAGGGAAGCAACAATATAATTAACTACAGACTTCTTATTTGAAACAATGGTATGGAATGACATTTTCAAAGTGTGGAAAGAAAAAACCGCCAACCAAGAATTCTGTATCCAGTAAAACTATCCTTTACACATAAAGGCAAAATAAAAACATTCTCAGATAAAAAGACTGAGAAACTGATTGCCAGCTCATCTGCCTGGTGAAATAAAAAGAAGTCCTCAGGCTGAAAGAAAATGACTCCAGGATCGTCTGGCTGGCTCAGTTGGTGAAGTGTGCAACTCTCAGTTTTGGGGTTGTACTTTGAGCCCCAAGATGGGTGTAGAGATTACGTAAAAATAAAATCTAAAAGAAGGAGGAGGAGGAGGAGGAGGAGGAGGAGGAGGAGGAGGAGGAGGAGAAGAAGAAGAAGAGGAAGAAGAAGAAGAAGAAGAAGAAGAAGGAGGAGAAGAAGAAGAGGAAGAAGAAGAAGAAAACAACAGATAATGACTCCAGATGATGACCTGAATCCATATGGAGGAAATGAAGGATCCAAGAAAGTCAATTTGCAGGTTAGAATAAGACTATAGAGGGGGCGCCTGCGTGGCTTAGTCAGTTAAGCTTCTGACTTTGGCTTAGGTCATGATCTTGCAGTCTGAGGGTTCAAGCTTTGTGTCGGGCTCTGTGCTGACAGTTGAAATCCTGGAGCCTGCTTTGGATTCTGTGTTTCCCTCTCTCTGCCCCTCCCCTGCTTGTGCTCGGTCTTTCTGTCTCTATCTCAAAAGATAAACATTAAAAAAAAATTTTTTTAAAGACTATAGATTTATGTTTTATTTCTTCTCTAACTTCCTTAAAGATAGAAGATTATAAAAGGCAACAACAGCAACACTATATTGTTGGGCTTATAACAAATGTAGATTTAATAAAATGACAAATATAGCACAAAAGAGGGGGAAAGGAATGTGGCTATACTGGAGAAAAGTTTCTGTATTTTATTGAAATTAAGTTACTAAATCTTTTTTTTTTAAACAATAAAGTCTTTTTTTTTTTTTAATGCTTACTTATTTTTGAGAGAGAGCGTGCATGCACGCTGAGGGGAGGGAGGCACATGGGCAGAGAAGGAGACAGAGAATCCCAAGCAGCTCTGCACTGTCAGCATACAGCCCAATGCCAAGCTCGAACTCATAAACCGTGAGATCATGACCTGACCTGAAATCAAGAGCTGGATGCTTACCCAACTGAGCCACCCAGGCGTCCCAAGTTACTAAATTTGAATTACACTGTTAAGATGCATATTATAAGAATTTGGGAAAAATAGCTGAAAAAAGCAGGAGGAATCCAAACAGTACACTAATATACATTATTTAACATGAAAAGTGGCAGTAAAGGAAGAACAGAGTGAGAAAGGTAGTGAACATATAGAAAATGGCAAAACAGGGAATGTAAATGCAATAATTACCAATGATTTCTCTAAATGTGAATGTTTCAATGGCCAAATCAAAAGGTAGAGATGTCAGACTGGATTTAAAAAAAGCAGGCTCTCAGGGGCGCCTGGGTGGCTTCAGATTCTGTGTCTCCCTCTCTCTCTGCCCCTCCTCCACTTGTGTGTGCGTGCGCGCTCTCTCTCTCTCTCTCAAAAGTAAATAAACGTTAAAAAAATGTTTTTCTTTTAAAACAAGCAAGCTCTGACTAGATATGCTTTCTATGATTTAGCAACATCTATTCATGTGGCCACAGCTGCAAACTGGTGTGTGTGTGGGGGTGTCCAGGGAGCCATGGAGTGTATAACACCAGGAAGGGATGGCAGGGTGACCAGGGAGCCTCCCCAGGGAGGCGAGGGCATCTGAGCTGAGAAGTGAAGGATGAGTGGCGGTGGTTTAACATCTGACCTCTCAGAAATCCGTGTGACAGAAAAGCCTGTCCAAGTACTTGTAGGCACACACAAGGATGTTCACTGCCAACACTGTATGTAATCAAGTTAGAGGTGCCTGGATGGCTCCGTGGGAGGCTTGTTCGACTCTCGATCTTGGGGTCATGAGTTCAAGCCCCACTACTTAACACAATAAAAACTTAAAAAAAAAAACCAAACCAGTAAATTAGACCCGGCCTGAATATCTTTTTTTTTTTTTTTTTTTAATGTTTTATTTATTCTTGAGAGAGAGAGAGACGGACAGCATGAGCAGGGGAGGAGCAGAGCAAGAGAGGGACACAGAATCTGAAGTAGGCTCCAGGCTCTGAGCTGTCAGCACAGAGCTCGATGCGGGGCTCGCATTCACAGACCGTGAGATCATGACCTAAGCCAAAGTCAGATGCCCGACTGAGCCATCCAGGCGCCCCAGGCCTGAACATCTTTTAACAAGGGATTAACAGATGTTCCAAGTACCCCCATATGATCAAAACCTATGCAGCCAATTCAAAGAGTAAGGTAGGTTTGTTTATGAACGAGGACAGATGTCTGAGTACAAGGCACAGTACAAAGCATGACTCTGTTCTTCGTTTTTTTACATACACAGTTACACTGTATCATTATTGAGTTTTTTTTGTTTTGTCTTTTTTACAAAAAGGAACCATACAGTTTTTCCCTAACTGTGGGCCATTAAATCATTTGAGTGGCTCCTGACCATTATTAAGGGGGAAAAGGCCCCCAAACCAAACAGACTGGAATAAAAAACATCAGTAAGGGTAAGTGCTCTGTGAAGCTTCATTCTGGACATCCGTTGGGGGGTGGTAAATGTAAAATGCTTTCCCTGTTTCGGGTAATGATCAAAAATGTTTGAAAGAGGGGCGCACGGGTGGTTCTATCAGTTGAACGTCTGACTTTGGCTCAGATCATGATCTTGTGGCTCGTGAGTTCGAGCCCCACGTCAGGCTCTGTGCTGTTAGCTCGGAGCCTGGAGCCTGCTCCAGATTCTGTGTCTCCCTTTCTCTCTGCCCCTCCCCCGCTTGCACTCTGTCTCTTCCTCTCTCTCAAAAAATAAACATTAAAAAACATTTTTTTTAAATGTTTGAAAGAACTGGGCTGCTGCAGGTTTAGAGAAAAATCTCGGGGAGGAGCTTACACTAACTGATTATCTCTGGAGGTAGTAATGATGTGTTCAGAATAAAAGTCAAATGAAACCGTACAAATGGCACAGAGCACAGAGGTGCCGCCTGACACCTCAGTCTCTCCCTGCAACCAAGACCCATCCTTTCTTCTTCAACAGGGAGCTGTGCGCACACAAGCACACGTGTGTGAGAGGGAGTGTGTATCCTTCCCACTTTGTAAAATAAATGGCAGCAGATCATAAGCTTGCTGTGCACCCTTTCACCTTAACTGTACGTTCTGTAGCTTTCTCCGTGTCAGTCCACACGAACCCCCCTCTCTGCAACGGCCGCAGGGGGTCCATTCTATGAATAGATCACCCTAACTTTTACTTTCTACAGCACATTCCTCTACCTTGCCCTCAGGCATGTTCATTCAGCTTTTGTGAGCTGACAAAACAAGAGATGATTAAACCAGGAAGGGAAAAAGGTGAACACCCTTTGTGTCCGCCAGCCAGCCAGCTCCGTCCACGGCCCAGCTCCGTCCACGGCCTCCTTCGAGATGGGCTTGCCTGGCTTCGGGTCCTGCAGCAGACCTTTTGGGTGTCAGCCTAATCCCCCCTCAACCTGTAAACAGAGGCTGACTTTACTCCTCCTTTGTTTGAGGAAGGTGACCAGACACCTCGCCCAGGGGGCAAATCCTGACTGAGTGAGGCCACTTGTCTGGGATGGGTATGGATGGGTCTGTACTGTATTTCTGCCCAGTGAGACTTTGGGGAGAGCGTATATGGACTGTCTGCTGGGTGACTTTGGGAGAAAATTTCTTTGCTAAATAAACAAACAGAAAACACTTGCAGAAAACATCACCTTCTCTTCCACTGGACACTGTGACTACCTGGTTGAAGGACAGCCACTTTGAGAACGAGGGGAGCCAGCTTGGAGGCTGACGGAGGCAGAACACAAAGAGGAGAAAGAACTTAGGTCTTTGAGTCAATAGATCACCCAATCCTGGCCACCCCCCTAACTTGGCATTTTGTGTTCTGTGAGATAACAGACTGCCTTCAGCCAAGCTGGAATTTTCTGTTACTTGTAGCCAAAGGCATTCCCATGACTGTCTCTGTCTTCAGCTTTGTGAGGCCTCAACACAGAACTATTCCCCCCCACACCCCGAGCGTGCTGTGTATTTTGACCCAGCCCTGAGGTGGGGCCATGAGCCCAGGTGCCCCATATGGGGTGCAGTTCTTATCCCACCCACCAATCCAGAGTGAGCATGCTCTCTTTCTGATGCACCAGCAGGAACAGGTAGCCCCCTCTGGGCCTCAGCTGTGACTTGAAGACCAAAGAGGCACCACGGGGTGGGGTGAGAACATGGGCCGTGCTGCCCACCTGACCCGAGTTCCAATCCCAGCTCTGAGTGACACGCTGGGACCTGAGCTCGGGTCCTTCCCCCTCAGAGAGCCTCAGTTTCCTCCTCTGAGACGTGAGGCAGTGACAGCACCACTTCAAGAGGTCTTGTGTGCACTGTTAACGTGGTGTGCCCAGGGGCTAAAAGCCGGGACTTTGGGCTCAGCCAGGACTGGGGCGGGGGCATCCTGCTCGGCCATCCCACCCCCACCTCCCCCACTGGAGAGGTTATGCATTCATCTGTGTTCTGTCTTAGGGAAGCACTTAAGATTTTGTGGGAGGAAAAGGTTTTGTGGCTTACAAAAAAAGCTGAAAAACCATGGGTTGGATGGAGAAATCAGAGCTGCACTTACACTCAAGTCTTGATGGGTGGCCTAGGGTGGCTGAGCCCCTGCGCAGAAGGAAGAGTGGTGGCAGTGACAGGGCTGGCTGTGCTGAGCCTGTGAGCGTGGCCAGGCCCTGCCCCAAGCATCTTCATTGAGTTGTCCTGGCAACCCCCCGAGGCAGGAACCACCACCAACCCCGTGTTTCAAGTGGGAAACCAGGCCCCAGAGAGATTAAATAACCTGCCCCCAAAATGATGCAGCTGGTAGGGATGGAGCCAGGATGCAAACCCAGTCTGGCTCAAGAGACCCCGGCTTTGAACCCCAAGCCTGTACTTTCAACAACTGCAGTCACGACAGATATGTAATACGTGCAAACAAAGCCTGGCAGCAGCTGCTATTTTTGGAGCCAGCTACGTCGCAGGCCCCATGCTAAGTACTTTCAGTGCATGATGTAGGTTCACTGTGGCAGCCTTAGACCACAGATCCTATCATTACTCCCATTTTACAGATGAGAAAACTGAGCCTCAGAGAAACTAAGGAGCATGATGGAGATCACACGGTTGGGTCAGCTTTGGAGCTGTGATCCGGACGCAGGCAGTCAGAGGCCAGAGCCCAGGAATCCCTCACTGCTTGGCCTTAACTGCTAGACCAATCTTGCCCTCTCTCCTTAGTGCGTGGCATGACCTTGAGAGTTCAATCAGTCCCCGCGTGTGGCTGGAGTTATCGTGTAGGAGTCTCGAGTGGCCACATTCCACTCAGTGGCCTGGGAGCAGAAGTGGCAGGTCTGCAGGGAGGATACGGGATCAGAGTGATGCAGAAACCCGCCAATGCTCACCCCCTCCACCCCCACGCCCATCGCCGTAGCAGTCTCCTCCTGCCCACTCTCACTGAACACAGCCAGAGAGAGCCTGTGAACACCGAGTCAGATCGCAGCCCGCTTCTGCCCAGGACTCTCTGTGGCTCCACCTTACTCAGGGCAGAGGCAGAGTCCTCCCCTCTGCCCACAAGGCCCCACACCATCTGGCCTGCCCCTTCTGCCCTCAGCTCCTCCCACTTACTGGGCTCCAGCCAGGTGAAAGGGAAGCTGTTCCCAGACAGAAACATTTTCACCTCAGGGCCTTTGCACTGCTCCCTCCTTTCCTTTAGAGGGCTTGGGTTCCTCTCCCAGGCTGACTGTGATTCTCCCAAGTGGATCTCTGTTGTGTGTGACCCCAGTGGGTTCCAAGGCCCTCACATTACCTTTAAGAGCTGTGCCCCCAGAAGTGTAGCCCAGAGACTCCCTCTTGGCACAGCCTGGGGAGGCAAAGCCACGTACTTCCTGCCTGGCTGTGTCAGCTCCACGTGGAGTGGAGAGCCTCTGAGTGCCCCTTCACAGCTCTGCAAACCCAGGGAGCTCTGCAGCGTGTGCTGCCTCAGGAGAGGGCGGGGGGCCAGGTGGCTGCCCGCCTGGGATCACTCAGCCCACTGCGGTGCCCACAGCAGGCGCTGGCGCCTGGCAGTGCGCCTGGAAGCTGGGCTCCCATGACGAATGTCTGGGGAGAGAGTCTGCGAAGTCACTGAAATCATCGATGGGCACAAGCTGCTACAGGCTGTGGCGGCTTCCATGGCGGGCCGGAGCACGGGGAGGGACCGGATAGGTGTTTCCCTGCTCGGCACGGCCCATCCCCCTGGTGGCAGTCCCTGAGTTTTGCGGGCAAACTCAATCCCTTCTACCTTTCAAATAGTCCAGAGTAATCTTTTTAAAACTAAGTCAGACTGTGCATTCACATGCCTCCCATGGCTCCCATGTCCCTCAGAATCAAATCCCAGCAGCTGACCATGGTCAGTAAGTCTGCCAGAACCGGGTTCCGGCCTACCGTGCACAACTGACCTCCTGTCACTCTCCCCTTTGCCCTGTCCGCTCCTCCCTCTCTGGCCACTTGATCGTTTTTTTTTTAATGTTTTATTCATTTTTGAGAGACAGGCAGAGAGAGAAGGGGACAGAGGATCCGAAGCAGGCTCTGCGCTGACAGCACAGAGCCCGATGCAGGGCTTGAACTCACGAACTGTGAGATCATGACCTGAGCCGAAGTCAGACATTCAACTGACTGAGCCACCCAGGCACACCCGCTTGGCCATTTCTTAAGCACTGCAAATGAGTTCACCTTCACTGTCGTGACATTTGCTGTTTCTTCTGCCTGGGTCAATCTCTTGCTTCCTACAAAATAACAACCTTGTAAGAGGCCTTCCTGGCCGTCCGTCCTGTTACCTAAGAGTAACGTGCCTCCTGGGCTGACCCTGCCCCAGTCTCTTCTCAAGAACCTCACCACCCTGTCTGCAGCAGCCTCCTGACACTCAGCAGTCAGCCTCGACTCTTTGCTCCCTGGCACCATCCTGGACCTGTGTCTCCCTCCCTCCTGGTGTCCTAGCAATGCCACTTTGTGACGCAGGCGTAGCTGCTCTGTCCTCTGGTCCAGACCCCTTCCTTCTCACTCATATCTCCGCCTCAGCCCTGTCCCTGAGGCTCTGCCTCCAGTCTCATCTCCAGCACTATCTTTCAAAACATAAACCCGCCTGTACTACCCTTTCTGCTGAAACCTCTCCTTGCTGCCCACAGTTCTTGGGATCGAATCCAAACTCTGTAATGTGGTGGACAGGGCCCTGCATGGTCTGGCTCCTGCTGACTTCCCCAAAAACCTCCCATCAGCTGGCCCCTCAGTTTCTACCCTTGAGCCAAGGGGCCTGTGTTCAGTGACCTAACAGCATCCGCCTTCCTCTCCACCTCAGGGCCTTTGCACATGCTACTCCTTCCCATTCATCGAGACATCCCTTTTACATCCCATCTTTCCTTTCCCCCCTTCCCCCCCCCCCCTTCTCTTTTAAAAAAAAAATTGTACAGGGGTGCCTGGGTGGCTCAGTCAGTTAAGTGTCTGACTCTTGGTTTCAGCTTGGGTCATGATCTCACGGTTTTGTGAGTTTGAGCCCCACATCGGGCTCCGTGCTGACGGTGCAGAGCCTGCTTGGGATTCTCTGTCTCCCTCTCCCTCTCTGCCCCTTGCCCACTCCTGCTTTGTCTCTCTTGAAATAAATACCTAAAAAAATTGTATAATAGCTGACACACAGAGCAGTGTACAAAGTATATGCATATAACTGAAGAAACAGTTACAAAGCAGACACCATGTGACTGCATCCTGGGTCAAGAATATATCATCGGCCCCTCGGAAACTACTCACTTGCTCCCACCTCCTTATTGTTCTTATCTTTGGCAGAAATGACCCTTCCTCATTGAACCTACCTTTGCCCCTTGGGCTAGATTAGACACTCCTTTGAGTCCTGGACCGTATCCACTCGCGGATCCCAGTGGGTCTCCTCTGCCGGCTTTCCCCTAGCACAGTTCATCTATTACTTTGATCATTATTTGCTTGCTGGCTCCCCGGTACCGGGTCAGTGCCAGGACAGCAGGGGCCGTGTGTGCCCGCAGCGCCCAGCAGAGGGCCAGGCACACAATGAGCACTCGCTGTGTGAATAAACACGGGTGCTCTATTACAACGTGCTGTGCAAGCAGAGACCGGGGCAGCTATGCGGCTCGCGTGCCTGCCCTCGATAGCAGGCTGTCATCCCAGCTCAGCCCAAGAGAAGAGATAAACGAGAGCAGATGCAGAAGGCCGGTGGGCTGACCGGTGTGAGGGGCAGCGCGGGCCGGCGGCAGGTGGAGGCACATGTGGGCCTCTTGGGCTCAGGTGCTCAGCGACCAACTGGGAACTTGGTTCCCCCGCCAAGACGGGAAAGTTGTGGGAGGGCAGCCAAGTAAGGCCCACACATGGGACTTGCACACCTTCTCTATCTGGGATGCCCTGCCCTCCTAGTCCCCTGGCTCGCATCAGCCTCTTTGTTCTAGGAAAGCCTCTCACACAATGGGGTCTGGCCCTTCCTCTGGGCTCCAGCATCCCAGGTGCTTCCCTCACCTTGGCCCTGACCACTCTGGGAACAGGTGTGTCTCCCCTGTTGGACTTTGAGCCCCGAGAGGGCAGGCCTGGGGCTGTCTCAGCCATCTTGGTGTCCCCAGAACTGCCTGAAAGAGGCATGGCCCCGGAGAAACATTCTGATTTGGTTAGTTTGAGGCATACCTCTCCTCTTTTTATAACAATCCCCTGTGATTTTAATGACAGGCAGGCTCAAGGCCTACTGCCTGGTATGGTTCTAAGGGTCCTACACACAGTAGGTCATTAAATCTTTACCATATCCTTATGAGATAGGTATGTGATTTATCCCCCATTTTACAGACGAAGAAACCGAGGCCCAGAGAAGTTCAGTCATTTGCCCAAGGCCACACAGCCAAGGCAAGGCAAGAAGGAGGGCTTGAACCCTGGTGGAGGTCCATACTCTCATCTACCATGCAGATGTTTCTTTAAATCAACTCATTCAATTTTCCTCAACTTGTCCAAGACGGTATCTGTAAAAGCAGGGGATGGGCAGGTAACACCTTTCCTAATACTCATTAAAGCAAACATTTATCTGTTAAAAAAAACAAAAACAAAAACATTTTCCTCCTATACCACCCAAATCACCTCGAGCACCCCATTTTGGGAAATGCTGTTCCATGCCAGAGCCTGGTTGCCTAGGAGAAAACTTCAGGAAGCAGCTTAATGAGTAGATAAGAATGATTTGCAATTAGCATCAATTGTCTGTATGCAAATTAAAGCTCCCAACCGCTGGGCCCTCTTTTGTAGTGGGCTCCTCTCCCATTTTATTCCCTTCATTCCTGGGTACAGCAAATCTTTCTGTCAGACACAGGGTAATTTTATACCCACTCCCTGCTTCAGCCACAGTCTTCTCCTCAGAGCCGCTGCCTTTATATCGCAGATTTCAAAACCCTATGGTTACTCAGATTTACGAACACAGGCCTATGTCCAGCACAGGGACTAGCGGAGCTGAGACCTGGGACCCCTGCGGCACCCAGGATTCTCCTGGTGCAGAGTCCCTCTAGGTGAGTGCACTTTGACAGGTGTCTCAGTGATGGCCTAATTGTCGTCTGTCTCCCTCAGCGGATGATGGGCTGAGGTGAGGGGCTGGGGGGGGGCCTCATCTGAATTTGCTCATTATTTCATCCCGGCTCCCACCCTAGTGTCTGTGACACAACAGGTCCCTAAGAAATATCTGTGAGTGAAACGAAGGGATAAATAAGGAATGAAAGAGCTGTTCCAGAGTCCGTGAGTTTCACTGATTAAGAACCACCTGTCTAGGGAGATGGGCTGAGCCAGAGACTAAACCCACTGGGCCGCACACCCTCTCCGTCCTCACCCTTCTGGGCCCCTGACCAGGGCAAGGGGAGGTACCCACACAACGCAGGCACCCTCAAACACGGCAGTTTCCAAACCGGTCAGAGAACCACTGCTAAATCATGAGACCACTGAAGGAGGTATTGAGCTGCTTTCACATTTTGAACAGACTAGACTACATCAAAGTGCTTCACACACGGTTAGGCTGAGTACTGTTTGGGTCACTTTTGCTTCGCCTTTTTTTTTTTTTTTTTAAACACAGATATTTCTGCATAGACACAGACAGAAGTGCACTGTAGGCTGCGGACAAGGTCTGAGGCCACTGCCTGGGTGCATGGGTCCTGTGTGGTCTGCGTGGACAGAGGCCGTAGTTTGAGGACTGGCAAAGGCCTGAGGAAACCAAAGGGGACGAGGACTCCCTATGGGGTCCCGGGCTGGCCCCTGCTCAGGGGCGGTCAGGGAATGGAAGGAAGGCTGTGGCCTTTGGGGTCTGCACTGGGGACCGCAGCACCGTGACTCCTGCCTGGGCTGCAGACCTGTGAGGGGCACGTGCTCCAGGCTGAGCTTGGCGACTTGCCGAACGGTTTTCCACCTCAGTGCGCTCTTCAGAGAGACATTTCATGGCTTTCATAAGGTGCCCAAAGTGTGTGCAGTCTAGGCCCCAGACTGATGGCCCATCAATGCCAGGTCTTTCTCCCTTGGTCCCCTGCCTGCCTCTCCACCAGTGGTCCTCAAAATTGAATCAGAAACTCCGAGTGGGGTCCTGCAATCTGTGCTGAAGAGCCCTCTAGGGGACTGTGTGGAGACCACTGCCCTTCGCTGTGTTGGCTAGAGGGTTAAGCTGTGATTTCTCAGCCTTCCTTGTGACGTCGCTCTGTTCAAAGGGCTCTGGGAAAGCTGTTGCTTTCTTCATGGAAAGGGAACTAGGAGAAGCCATCTTCCTCTGTTTTTTGGGCCCATTCCCCCCAGGGGCACCACAGCCATCTGGAGACAAGGGAGCCGCAGCCAGTATGGTAAGAATGGTGGAAGAGGAAGACACAGGATGCCAGGCCTTGAGGCCCTCCCTGAGCTGCTGTACTAGCTTGGCTCTGCCCTCTGTGGAGTTCTCATCGGGGGACTGTTAAAGCTCCGTCTGTTTAAGCTACTGTGGCTCAGGGGTGCCTGCGTGGCTCAGTCGGTTAAGCGTCCGACTTCGGCTCAGGTCATGATCTCACACTGCCCGAGTTCGAGTCCCGCGTCGAGCTCTGTGCTGACAGCTCAGAGCCTGGAGCCTGTTTCAGATTCTGTGTCTTGTCTCCCTCTCTCTCTGCCCCTCCCCCACTCATGCTCTGTCTCTGAAAAATGAATAAACCTTAAAAAAAAATTTTTTTTTTTAAAAGCTACTGTGGGTCAGATTTCCTGTTACCTCCAGCCGAATGCATGCCTAACACATACAGTCTGTGACCTCCAGAAAGCATAAAACCACTGGTCTTAGCAGAGAGAGAGGGAAAGAGAGAGGGTCAGAGTAAACCAGAGGCAGATGAAACAGCCAGCCAGGGGTTTCCTTCCCTCTACCCAGGGTACTAGAAGGTGAATGATGGGCAGTAGTGGGTGGTCCATGAGGCTCCCAACTCTGTAAGCAAACTAGTGTGTAAGCACATCCATCTGCAAGCAGCATGCTTGTAGGGAGGGGAACCCCCCTGTCAGGACTGTGGGGGAAGCAGAAGGCGGTCAGAACTGCTTGGAGGACCGGGGTGAAGAGCAGTGTCTTACCTAGGCTGCCTTGGTGGGTCACGGCTACCCCCCGCCAGGCCTGTAGGGGTGCTGGAGCCTGAGGAGTACAATTTCGGTCGGTAGCCCTTGTTCTGACCGGCAACCGCAGGGGCTGGCGAGACCTCCCGCCGTCTGTCTGCGTGGTGGGACCGCGTGGCGGCCTCCCGTCCGCCGCCGCAAAGGCCCATGCTTCCCGGGGGCTTGTGTGGCTTGGGCTGCCGAGGCACCTTGGCCAGGGACATGCAGCTGGGGCTGGAGGTGTAGAGGGTGGTGTCGATGCCGCTGTCACTAGAGCCACCCTTGGAGAGGGGATCTTGCTCCGGCTCCAGGGGGTCCAGGGGGTCAAACCAGCGGTCGTCGCTGTGGCTGCTGGATGCGTTGCTGGAGAGGGTGTTGCTGCTGGAATGACTGGAGTACTGAGGTTCTCCCTGGAAGGCAAGAGAAGTGTCATCCATAGAGTCCACAGTGGGGGCCAACCTTCCCTCCCTGGGTCCTCCCCACACCCAAGCTCTGGCTCCCCTGCTTTTGAGCGTGTTACCTCAGACAAGTGACGTAGCTCTCCTGTGCCTCAGTTTCCACACCTGTGAAGCTGGGTTGTTGATAACCCTGCCTCATGGGCTTGTTCAGAGGGAGGCGTGACAGTATGCGTGTGACGTGCTGTCCACAGCTCAAGCTCAATGCATACAAAGCTGAGCTCCTGACCTTCCTTCCCGGATCCCTCTTCCCCGCCCCAATAAAGGCCCCTCCAGCCTTTCGGCTGCCCCACACAAGAGGCTTGGAGTCACCCGGGACCTGCTGTTGCTCTCGCACCTGTGTGCACCCCAACAGCAAATCCTGTGGCCTGCATCGTCAAGAGATCTAGGACCTGCCACTTCTCCACCTCCACGGCTCCACCGCGGGCCTGTCACCACCACCTCCCACTGTACCTACCATGGCAGCAGCCTCCTCCCTGGTCCTCCTGCCCCATCCCCGTCTCCCACTCACCTCTGCCCCCGGTTTGCCTATATGCAGCCGGAGGGAGGCTGTGAACACTTGCCCCATTTCATGTCCCTTCCCTGCTCAGAACCTTCCTGTGGCTCCATTTTACTCATGGGAAGAGCCAGAGTCCTCGCCCTGAGGCTCTGTGCAGTCTGGTCCCACGTCCTGCCCTCTAACTTCATCTGCCCCCTCCCTTCTGATCACTGTGCTCTGAGCAGGGCCTTGGCACTTGCTATTGCTTCTGCCTGGAAGGCTCTTCCCTCAGGTATCTTCATGGACTGCCCCTTACTTCATTCAAGGCCTCCTCACAAGGCCTTCACTGACCACCTCACCCTAAAGCAGTAGTGCTTGACAGTCTTTGCCCTGACCTCTGCCTTGGTTATCCTTCACAGCAAAGACCAGTTCCTGGTGTTATGGAATGCATCTGTTTATCTGCTTACTGCTTGCTGCCCACACTGGGGTGTCAGCTTTGGGAGCACCTGGGCACATCTGTCCACTTCATCACTGTGGTCCCAGGGCCTGGCACATCGAATGCACCCATCAAATTCCCACCTTATGAAGGGATGCAAAGAGACTGCCAAGTGCTCACCAAAATGACCTCCTTTCTCCGGGGCACTCGGGACTACATTTCCCAGCTTCCCTTGCGCCGAGGTGTGGCCTCGTGATGGAGTGCTGGCCAATGCAATATAAGTGGAAACGATTTATACCATTTCCAGGCCTGGGCTATAGAGACTTCGCACACCAACCCCTCTTTCTCCCACCCCTACCTGCCAGAAACAGGCAAGGACCCAGCAGAGGGCTCTGAGGCCCTGAGGGATGGCAGAGCCACAAGGGATAGGGAGCCTGGGTTCCAGAATCACCATGTGGAAAGCTTGCTCACTGAATACCCACACCCAACTGTGTTATACGAGAGGGAAACAAACTTCTACTGTGTGAGGTCACTGAGATTTCGGGACCATCCGTTAGAGCAGTTAGCTCACTGCCACAGGCTGACCGCTGGTGCGCCTCTCCCAGTGTGATGGCATTAGGGGAGGTGATTAGGTTATGAGGGTAGAGCCCCCGTGAATAGGATTATAAAATCCTTATACATATTTACATACTTATACCCCTATATGTAGTTATCCATTCCTCATGAGTGGGATTATTAAATCCACATACATACATTTACATCCTTACACAAGAGACCCCAGAGAGCTAGCTCCCTCATCCCTTCCACCACATGAAGTGAGAAGGAGGCCATCTATGAACCAGGAAGTGGGTCTTCACCAGACACTGAATCTGCCTGAGCCTTGATCTTGGACTTCCCGGCCTCAGAACTGTGAGAAGGAAATTTCTGTTGTCAGTCACCCAGTCTATGGTATTTTGTTACAGCAGCCTGAGCTGGTGAAGACACTGACCATGACCAGTGTAATCGTAGGGAAACTGTGGCACAAGGAGGCAAAGGGATTTGCTGGCGATGACTTGGCTGGTGAGGGCTAGAGCTGGCTGTGCGTTTGTCTGGCTCTAGACCAAGCAGTTGGCCCCTCTGCTGGAGTGGATGGCAAAGGAGAAGGATGTGCTCACGTATGGCATTCAGAGGCCCACACCCAGGTGACACTGTCAGACCCACAGTGGTCAGGGAAGTGAAGTAGCCAGCTTTGCAGTCCTGGCTCCCCAGGATTAAGCAGGTGGGGCCCAGACTCACTTTGGAATGCCTGTTGGGGGAATCTTTGCCTGCTGCGTCCTGCCTGGAGGTGTGCTTGCTCCCGCTGCTTCCCGCCATGGCTGAGAGCCGGGCCTGGGCGGGCACATGCCACAAAGGCTCTGCAGGAAGACAGGAGACACATCAGCGGTTAGAGGTGACTCAGGCCCTGGCCTGAGTCCACCTGATGAATCTGGCCCTAAAAATGGTCCCACCCCTCTGCCAGCTTGTCTGCCCAGCTCATATAGCACCACGACCCCATCAAGTTATGTCTTGGGGAATAACAACACTCAGTGATGAAATATTTACTAAGCACTTACTATGTGCTAGACCCCAGTCTAGTGCTTTACAAGGGTTAATTCACTGAAGCCTTAGGACCATCCTCCGTCAACATCCCCAAGGAAGGTTGAGCACATTTTCATCCTTACTGGCCATCTGGATTTTCTATTTTGTAAATTACTTGTTCCTATCTTTTTCCCATTTTTCTTTTTTTTCCTCTTTCTCTTTTTCATTTTTATTTATTTTAGAGAGAGACAGAGCACACACAAGTGAGGGAGAGGGGGCAGAGAAAGAATCTTAAGCGGGCTCCACACTCAGTGTGGAGTCCAATGTGGGGCTCAATCCCACAACCCTGAGATTACGACCTGAGTTGAAATCAAGAGTCGGACACTCAACCGACTGAGCCACCCGGGTGCCCTCTTTTCCCGTTTTTCCATAGGATTGACTTTTATCTTATTGGCGAGCAGGGTTCTTTATATATGCAAGGTAGCAATCCTTTGCTGGTTAAATGTGCATAACTTATTTTGGTAAACAAAAATGCAGTCACACTAAGCACTGTTCTACAATTTGATTTTTTACTTTACAGCATACTTATACTTGCTTTTCCCTTTACATCCTTGTAATACATCTTCACGTAACTGAACATAAAGTTGTCTTATTTTTAATGGCTGTGCAGTATTCCATCATGTTGAACGGACATCATTTCCTCAACCACGAACATGTAGGCTATTTTCAATTCTTCCTTACAACAATGTTTGGGTGGCTCTCCCTCTACACGCAACCCTGAGCAAGAGTGGGATTGTGTTGGGACGGAACTCCACAAGTGGAGTTGCTGCTTCAAAGGTGAAACAGGTTTAAAATCGTGATGGCCGGTATGGGTGTAAATTAGTCTAAACTTCCAGGTAGTCAAGGTGCCTGAACTTAGCAACTGACCTAAAAAACAAAACAAAGAAATAAACAACCCCCCAAACCCTCTAGTGGAGGGCTAGTTACTACCTATCAAACACAAATGCACTAACAGAGGACAGAGGAACCATGGTGGTCTAACCCCAAGGCCCACACTTTTGATCACTTCTGTATTTAAAATAATTACAGCAGGGATGCCTGGGTGGCACAGTTGGTTAAGCACCCAACTCTTGATCTCAGCTCAGGTCATGATCTCACGGTTCGTGAGTTCAAGCCCCACATTGCATTCTTCGCTGATGGTGCGGAGCCTGCTTGGGATTCTATGTCTCCTTCTCCCTGCCCCTTACCTGCTTGTGCACTCTCTCTCTCAAAATAAATAAATAAACTTTAAAAAAATAAAAAAAAAAATAATTACAATAACGGTGCCTATTAAACACACGTTCTGTGTCAGGTATTACTAAAACTGCTTTGCACACAGCATCTTGCTGTGTCCTCCAAGGAATACTGTGAGGTGGCTATCAGTACCACTTCCAAAAGGTGACGAACATCAAAACTCAAGAGAGTTCAAGTAGCTGGTCCAATGTCACACAGAGAGGGCCTGAGACCTGTGTGTGCCGTCCACATCTGCACTCTCTCTCTGTGCTTCCCCAGCAATGACACCACTGGCATCGGTGGGGAGCATGTGTTTGAGAAGCAGGACTTGCCATTCTCTTAATGATGGGTTGGGGCCTATGCTGAGGGCTGGGCAGCTGTGACCTCACTGGACCCTCAAACCATGCTGGAAGGAGAGACACTTAGGATGTCCGCCACAGAGGAGGGACCTGAAGCTGGGACAGATGAGGTCACTGCCAAGGTCACACGGCTGACTCTGAACTTCCCACAAGGCCTGTTGGAGCCTGAGCTCACTACTACACGCTGGGCCCATGTTCCCCTGGGGAAGGCTCCTGCTCTGCGTGGGCTGGGCAGGACACTCAGGGCCACCACAGAAAGCAGCCTGGTTGGAAAGTCCACGTGGTGGCGGGGAGGCTGCCCACTTCATCTGTCTACTCTACCTCTGGAGATGGTTTTCCTCTTTGGAGCATCCCACAGGCCCGGAAGTATTAGTTTCTGGGAGGTGGCCAGATCATGCTGGAAACCACGTTTCTAGAGAGAGCCAAGCCTGTGACAGCCATAGCCAGCCTTAAGTACCACCTATGACACTGGTGGCTTCCATTTTTCTGTCCCTGGCCCGGACCTCTCCCGACTTCAGACCTTTGCCGTATAGATGGCTACCTCACAACGCCTCCTCTGGGGTGGCTACCAGGCACCTCCTGCTGAACATGGCCAAGACCAACTGCTTATCTTCCCCCAAACCTGCATCACTCATTGTCTTTCCTGCTCAGTCCATGTGGTTCGATCCTTTCAGCTGCTCAGGGCAGAAACCTGGTATCAACCTTGTCTCCTCTCTCTCATATCCATGTAGAGGATTAGGAAGTGCCATCAACTCTACCTTTAAATGACTGTATCTAGAATCTGCCCATCCCTATCACCCCTGTACCTATCCTGCAAGAATCGGCAGTCAGAGGGACCCTGTGAACACCCAGGTCCCATTCCTCCTTCACTCAGAAGGACGGAGCTCCTGTCCCACTCTGAGCGAAGGACAAAGTCCTCCCCACATGCTCTGGCCCCGTCCCCTCTCTGACCTCATCCTCCACTACTTCTCCAGCCACACGGCCTCCTTACTGTTCCTCCTATGCTCACTGCTATCTCAGGGTCTTTGATTATTCTCCTTCCCTGGAATGTTCTCTTCCCAACATTTTTCTATCCTCACCTGAATGTAGTTTGCTCAGAGATTCCCCCAAACCCTGTCCATCTGTCTCAGCACTGTGTTACAGTTTCCACTTGATATTCAGCCCTAATAGTGATCATTCATCACTGTGTGCCCATCTACTGTCCGTCTCTCCACCAGACTGTGGGCTCCAAGAAGGCAAGGAACGTGCCCGTCTGGCTCACACTGTGGTGCCCAGTGTGGTGTTTATCATTAGCGATAGGTCAAATGAACAGTGGGATGGAGGACCAGGTCCCTTCCCCTCCTGCGCTGCCTCAGGGTCCTCAGTTCTGTCCTTAACAGGCCCTGATATTGAGCCCTTCACTGGGTCTCTGAATGGCCCCTGGTAACCTTCTGGCTCTCCTGATGGAATGATCTCCCTTGTCATACCAGGCAGGTGACAGACATGAATTTGGTTGTGAGAGATGTGTTACAACTGTGGCCAAGCACAGACTCGGGCAGCTGGTGACTCAGGGGCCTCCTTCCCAACCTGGGTGCTCTCAAGCTTGAGAAATACTCACACTCTGTGGGTGAGGGGCTGTGGGTGGTGTTTGTGGACGGTGGGGGCTGAGGGGTCCTAGCACCCAATAGGCTTTGGTTCAATCGCAATTATGCCTCTCACCAGCAGGGACCTTGGACAAGTGACAACCTTCCTATGCCTCATCTAAAAAAATGTTTATTTTTGAGAGAGAAAGAAAGAGAGAGAGAGAGAGAGAGAGAGGGAAAGAGAGAACATGCATGCGCATGCAGGGCAGGGGCAGAGAGAGGGGCACAGGGGATCTGAAGCAGGCTCCATGCTGACAGCAGAGAGCCTGATGCGGGGCTGGAACTCACAAACTGTGAGATCATGACCTGAGCCAAAGTCAGACGCTTAACTGACTGAGCCACCCAGGCGCCCCTCACCTTCCTCATTTCTAAAATGGGCCAGTAAAAAGTACCCACTCTGTCACATTCCTGAGATGATTAAATGTGAAGTAAGAGGGCATGGAGAGTACCCAGTATAGCGCCGGGTGTATAACAAGCATGCAAAACTGTCCTGCTGTTACTATGATTACATCATCTGATCAGGGCTGGGTGAATCCCCATGTCTTGTCACAGTGCCCGATTCTCCACCATGAATTACCTTGTCTGGGTCTTGAGCACATTCTAGGTTTCATGATGACCTCTTTCTTTTTTTTAATGTTTATTTATTTATTTTGAGAGAGAGAGAATCCAAGGAGGCTCCTCACTGTCAGCATAGAGCCCAAAATGGGGCTTGAATTCATGAACCATGAGATCACGACCTGAGCTGCAACCAAGACTTGGGCACTTAACCAACTGAGCCATCAGGCGCCCCTAGGCTTCATGATGATTTCTAATCACAGACTGCCCTGATTTCTTTGTGTGTGTGTGTGTGTGTGTGTGTGTGTGTGTGTGTGTAGCAGGGGGGGGGGTGGATAGTGGTGTTAAGTCAACTTATAACAAGGTCCCAAGGAAGTAAGGGGGGAGCCAAGCCCTAGGGGACGGAAGAGAGAAGAGAAAGACAATGGTGAGTTTCTGTGACACCTTGTTTGGGTGAACGTTGGAAAAATTTCCTCTCCATTTTACACTTTGGTGTAATGAAATTGCCAAGCAACACTTTTCTTTTTCTGAACTGGGTGGGGAAGGAAAGATGCAAATCTGTCTGTTGTGGAGAAGAGCACAGGGCTGCAGGCAGTGGCTGGCAGGATCGGGTGTGTGGAGGAGAGAAGCCAGCCATGTCTGCAGGCCCCGGAGGCAGCAGAAGGGAGCGAAGTCGGGATGGCGACCTACTTGCCTGAAGTACAACTGTTTTCCCTGGTTTAAGGGAACCATAGGGCTGGGGGGCCGAGAAATTGCCCAGGCCGCTACTCCTGGGACACACAACCTCCTCCCTGTCCCACCATGCCTGAGGGAGCTGGCGACTCTGACACGGTCAGCCCCTGGAGCTGCCTGGAAATTCTCGACTATCTCTCTAAGAGGACAGCTCCATGTCTCCCCGCCTCCAATGTCAATGCTCTTTTACACTTCATTCCTTTCCTTTCTTTTGAACCCACCCATTCATCGGGTAGTTCTCAGACTTCCAAGGGGGGACAAGTTTGTTATGTGAAATTCTACTTCAAATATTCCACAAAGTGTACATGCCCACAATTAATCATACATAGGAAGATAAACAGATCAGAAGATGCTCAGTCTTATCAGGCACCAGAAAATGCAAATTAAAACCACAATGTGACACCACTATGCGTCCACCAAAGGTTGGTGAGGATACGGAGCGGCCACACCTCTCCTCTGTCACGGGAGGGAGTGTGAAATGGCTTGTCACTCTGAGCAAAGGCGTGGCAGCTTTGCATGAAGTTAAACATGTGATCTAACAATTCCACTTGCAGGCATATACCCGGCGGAAGTGTGAGCGTGTGTTCAGCACAGACCGGTATGAGAACACTCCCAACAGCACTAGTCTAAGCAGCCCCAAGCTGGAAGCCACCCAAATGTCCATCAGTGCCAGAATGGAGTAATACGTTGTGGGTCATTTGAACAACGGAGAACGACTCAGAAATTGCACTGCCTCCCACAGCCGTGTGGCTGACTCTCAATAACATGGTACTGAGCGACAGAAGCCAGACGTGCACACAAAACGCATCAAGCCAGCAGGAGTATTTCATATACATGAAATTCATAATGAGGCAAAACGAAGTCTGGCTGTGAGAAGCAGGGCAGGGATGGCCTTTGGGGGTGCTGACTGGGAGGGGCCTGGGGGGCTTTCGGAGGCTGGCCGTGTTCAGCCTTTTACCCTAGGTGTGGGACGTGGGTGTGTTCACTTTGTGACCTGTTATCATGCTGGACACTCATGATCTGGCTCTTTTCTCAGCATGTGCTGCACATCTAACAGTGAGAAAAGAGCACAGGAGGGTTTATGTAATGAAAAGCCTCAGAACACAATCAGTTCTGCTCCCCTGAGAGCACCACTTTTAGTCCTTCTCTGCTGTTTCCCTGGGAGGTTGACACCTCCACGTCGCACGTCTGTACACGGGCTCCTGAGTGCGTGCCATCTGCTGACGCTGTGTCTGGACAGAGGAGGATCAGGCTCACTGGTCCCTGCTGCTCTCTGGGGCGACCTCCCTAATCTTACATGAGGCTCCAACAGCTTTCCTTTGTGTTCTATCCGTTGCTGACAGGGGGGAGGTGTGCCCCCTCGCAAATTATAGGAAGCCCCGCTGGGCAAGGTAGGCGGGTGCAGCCGGTCCCGGGGAGGCCCTACCTGGCTTCTGACGCTCCATGGTGCTCTCCTGGCTGGTCAAGCCACCTGAGGAGGAGTCGCCGCTGGACATCCCGTCGTGGCTGAAGTGGGGATCAAAAGACAGCAGCGGGTGTGGGGCGGCCGCATACCTGCAGGCGAGCGAGAGGAGGCAAGCACAGGGTGAAGGGCTGGCGTGTCAAAAACCATCTGAGCCCAACGGCCTGCTCACTGGTGGGTTTTAAATACACTGGAGGCTCTGTGCGGAGGGGATCCTAGATGAGTAATCCTGGAAACGTGCTATTAGCTGAGGGTCAGGAATGAGTCTCGCCCGGGAAGCATGCCAGGGAGTGCCGGGCAATGCAGGGTCCTTCAAGGAAGGAGGGGCAGAAGCCACTTGGGTGGAGGCCCTACTGGTAGGCTCCCCAGGGGTCTTGTTTCTTGGCTGTGAAATGGGGTGAGGTGTTGCCAGCAGCTCCGCCCCCCACGCCTGTCTCGGGTTGAAGCGTTTGTAGGTACAGGAGGCCTAGAGCTGGACAGGTTGGGATTCAAACCTCGCCACCACCTCTTTCTCAGCCAGGGACAGTCACTTCCTAGCCCCCGAGCTACAGTTTTCCTAAGCTGGTGATCGCAGTAGGCCTTTCCTCAAAGGACTGACTGATGGGGGCGCCTGGGTGGCGCAGTCGGTTAAGCGTCCGACTTCAGCCAGGTCACGATCTCGCGGTCCGTGAGTTCGAGCCCCGCGTCAGGCTCTGGGCTGATGGCTCGGAGACTGGAGCCTGTTTCCGATTCTGTGTCTCCCTCTCTCTCTGCCCCTCCCCCGTTCATGCTCTGTCTCTCTCTGTCCCAAAAATAAAAATAAAAAAAAAAAAAAAAAAAAAAGGACTGACTGATGTCCTGCGTGCCCAGCACTTAGCCCGAGGCTGACACACACAGAGCTGTGAGAAGTGGCCAACAGGCCAGAACTCAGTGTACATCCCTCTGTCGGAGTAAGGCGCTGCAGGAGAGAAGCTGTATGCTCGGGCTTCAGAGTGAGACAGAGCTGGGCTCAAACCCCTGTCCCATCCTTTACTAGCTATGTGACGTTGGTCAGGCAAGTGCTCATTAGTATGAGCTGCGGTTTTCTCATCTGAAAAATGGGATAATGACATTTTCTACTTCACAGGGTAGCAGAGTGGATGAAATAACAAAAGTTATCTCGCAGACAGGGGCTCTCCCGGAGGCTGGCTCTGTATACCCACAGCGACGGCTGAGACCTAAGGGAGGAATCAGCAGAAGGTTCTCCCTATGGCCACACGTCCCAGGTGCATTAGCTCTATGTCCTGGAATGAATCCCAAGGGCACCTCCAACATCCATTCCACCACAGATCAGAGCCAGTCATGACTGAAACCCTTCTCTCTGCCTGGGGTTGGTTCAGGGAAAGGCAGACGACACGATCTTAGCTGATATGATGTGAGAGGTTGTGAGAGTTACGAAGCGTCTCAGAAAATACTTCTGGCCCTCCACGTGGCTGGAGGACCGTACTTCCTGGCCCCTTGAGATTGGCTAGGTGGGGTCTGAGCCTGGTCTTGTCAACACGCTGTGAGGGAAGCGATCTGGGGACAGTGGCTGCCTCTGGCAGCCTGGGTCCCGAGAGGTCCTCTGCCAACCAGCAGTGGAGCTCCAGCGTGGGCACCAGATACACCTTTGCTGATTTAAGTCACTGACGTTTTCAGGTGTTTGTTACTGAAATGGGGGAAGTGTGCAGGGGAGGGCTTCTGAGGTAAGCCTCCTGGCTCCTGAGAGCAATGACGAGGAAGGACGGCTTCTCTTTTTCACCTGGGTATTACTGGGTCCAGACAGAACACCGTGACCCGCTGTTGACCTCAGGCTAGCAGCCTGAGGACGAGGCCAATGCTGAGCATACAAGACTTAGAAGGCGGAAGGGACTGGGCCCTTGATGACGTTGTTGAAATGCTGGATTAACCCTCCCTGGAGCCTGACCTATTTCTGAGCCTCCTTTTCTGTGCGATAATGCATTCCCACAATGTTTGGGCTAGCCAAATTTCAGTTATTTGTGGCTAGAACACCCCACTGACACAGGCCCGGCACTTTGGGAGAGTCACGGAGCCTCTGTTAATGAAGCTGATTTTGTGATTTCCCCAACTTGCTTCCTTCGGAACTTGGGAGGCTGAGAAACTGGAACCCCCAACACTGAAAAGAGGAGTTAACTGACGTCTCTGGGGCCATCCTACCAGCCTAAAGCCAGGGCTGTTTCTGCAAAGCCTGACTCTAAACCCCTAGGCTTCACCGCCCCCTGGGCAGCAGAGGGGAGCTCCAGGGGTGCCCCGGACTTCCCGAAAACCCACTTCCACCCACCTGCCAAGAAAACACGTATTATCCCCACCTCCCCAGACCTTGACTTCTACTACCTCCAGGGAAGGCAGACAGAGCCAAAACAAGAAAAAGCACAGCAGTATTCAATACTGACTCAGCAGCCAGCCAACTGCCTGGTAAAATGTGGCTCCACCACAGAGGGAAAGTGAGGTGTTGATGTGTTTATTCCACTTCCTCAAAAAGTCTGCATCAAATCCCGAGTACTAAAGGAAAATGTCAGCGGTGGCCGGGGTCAGCCCAAGGAAAGTGGAAGGTATGAGCGGAGGCTCCCCCAGTATCTATCGTGGGCTTGTGGCTTGGGAACAGAATCCCGGCTGTACCCGGGGCTGCAACGTAACTGGTTCACAGACCACATTTCCAGGCTCTCTTGCAGGCCTGGCCAGTGTGATAACAGTGGTGCATGGGACTTCCAAGAAACCTCTGCAAGTGTGCTGCGGGTGCCTTGGCCTCGGTCACCTCCTTAAGGCTGAAGCTCCAGCAGCCACCTTACGATCAGTAGGCCACAGGCCAAGGACAGCAGAGAGCTGGTGAGGAGGAGCCTGGGTCTCTGACAACACGGGGGAAAGAAAGAAACTGTCTCGCCTGAGTCACTGTTTTCTCTATTATGCAGTTAAACCTGATCCTAACTGACGGACTGTCTTTAGCTGGAAGTATTTTACCATGCTTCACCACTCAGCTCCTGTCCCTCCACGAAGACAACCTGTACTTTGTCCAATCACGTAATTCCCTAACAAACCCTATTATCCCAATGTAAAATGACTGACCTATGCTGCCCGTTCTTTGGGGCGTGTGTGTGTGTGTGTGTGCCTTTGTGTGTGTGCACGCGTGTCCCCTTTGGCGCCGTTTCAAACGTTGCCAAGTCCTGGTCAAGCTGCTTGGAAATGCGGACATGCCGGCACCTCACCATGCCTGGCTCTGGGCAAAAATCCCCAGAAGAAGAGAAGATCAGAGCTATTCTCAACCTCATCTGAGAAATGTTAGAGTCTTCTACCTTTTCTTGGAAGATGACATCACTTTAAAGATAAAGGGTTTTGGTTGTGGTGAGAAACTAACTGTAGTTTCAGGCATCTTCAGGCAGGAGCTGATGTGCTGGCGGACCCTGAAGAGGCCTGGTGGGGAGTGCCTTCAGGTCGGCAGGGCTGGGCTGCCGGGATGTTGGCTTTGGGCTTCCTACGTGGCCATGGAAGAAAGTACCAAGACAGATGTGAACGCGGGCAAGAGCCTCTCTGGAGGGGAGGGCTCTGGCCGCTCTGCTGGTCTCCTACACGGACTGACGGAGGAATGCGTGGGTGAACTCCAAGATGACCGGTGAGGTGGGTGAGGTGGGTGGATGATGTCGTCGTTATTGGCTGCCACACCAACAACTGTCACCTTCTTTGTCTCTGCTGGTAAGGCCCAGGTTCCCCTGTGGGGCTCATCCTTCGGCCATGTGACCTGAATAAATCCTGACAAATTTAAGATAGTTAAGTGGGTCCAATGTGGCCCTGCCAGGGGATGGTTCAGGGATAGGTAAGAGACCCAGCTCCTTTCCTTTTTTTTTTAACATTTATTTGAGAGGCAGAGACAGAGCATGAGAGGGTGAGGGGCGGAGAGAGAGACACACACAGAATCTGAAGCAGGCTCCAGGCTCTGAGCTGTCAGCACAGAGCCCGGCATGGGGCTTGAACCCACAAACTGTGAGATCATGACCTGAGCCAAAGTCGGATGTTTACCTGACTGAGTCACCCAGACGCCCCAAGAGACCCAGCTCCTTTACTCTCAAAAGCAAACAGAAGCTCTTTCATTTTTTTCTGCAGGGCACTGATTTTGCTTGGGGGTCACAACAGCCACCATGGATCACTAAAGGAGTCAGTCCCTGAGGACTTCCCTAAACCAGCCCTACAGCCACCCTCCCTCTGGGCTATGTGATAATAAATCCCCTTTAGGGCCTCACGCCTTCTCAAGTTAGGTTTTCTGTCACCTGCAGTCAAATGCCTCCTCACCATTCTTTACGGAGCTGGCAGAGAAAAACAGGAAAAAGAAAAAAGAAAAGCCATCCAGGTGGTCTGCTGAGCAAAGGTCCGGCCGCCCCCTGCAGGCTTGCTGAGCCGGGTGCACTGTGCGTCCTAATGCCCCGTGCTGAGTTGAGTGGTTTGTTCACCCTGCCAACGAGGCTGGCGAACTCCTGAGGGCAGAGGCAGCAATTGCCCCCGCTGCCAGGACAGGCGCTGCACTTGGTGGTAACTGTTATAACCGTTAAGGAGCACTTACTATGTGCCAGGCACAGTTCTAAGTGCTCTGCAAGGGTTTCCTCCTTGAATATTCTCAACACTGCTCAGGGACAGACATTTTACATGTGAGCAAACTGAGGTGTGGAGAGGTGAAGTCACTTGCCCACACTCACACGGCTGATAAAGGCCATCTTACTACCTCTCAGTATATCCAGGATGGGCACCAGACAGATTCTGTGTCTAAGGGCTGTCACAATTCTAAGAGCTTGATGAACTCGGCAAGTAGCAGGCCCACTGGACACAGCAGGAGACATAGGGGTCACAAGGGTTCCAGGAGGTCCTGGGGAAGCTGGGCGGAGAGGAGAGGGGAAAGGAGCCGAGGCTAACACCGGTACAGCCCTGGCCTGCTTCCAGGCCTCTTACCACGGGCTGGTGACTGACTGGGAAAGACACTTCTGAGGCTTTAGGGGATGCGTTGTGCTAGCAGACTTTGCAAAGCTTGGAACCTAGATGTTGACCGAGATAAAAACCACACAAACAAACTGTTGAGAACTGGGTTTCCTGTGGAGTCCTGGGAAGAGAGGGATAGGCTGGGAAGGGCTGATGTTTAACGAAGAAGTGTTCTTTTTCCACTTGTTCATGCCAGACAGCCTGAACAGTTTCCAGGGGCAGGGACTCCAGAAGGGACTGTGTATGTTACCCTGATGTGGAGGATAAGCTCAGAGACCTTTGGCAGGACAGGTCATGGGTCAGTATCAGTTCTCCAGAATCACATGGGCCTGGGTTCCTGTTCCAGCTCTACCACTTCCTGCAAGAGTGACCTTGACCAAGTGGCTTCACCTCACTGAGCCTCAGTTTCCCCTCTGTAAAATGGGATAATGAAGTACCTACCTGTGGAGTCACCGGGAGTACTCACTGAGATCATGTATTCAGCTCAGTGGAACCGACTAGAGAATCCAGAAATAGACCTACACAAACGTGCCCAATTGATTTCCCTTTCCAACGATTTTTTTTTTTTTTTTTTTTTTTTTGCTTTAAGGAGCAAGAGCAATGCAATGGAAGATGGACAGCCTTTTCCAGAAGTGGTGCTGAAGCAGACTGGGTGTCAGGAGGCAAAAAAAAAAAAAAAAAAAAAGTCAAACCTCTCACCTTATGCAAAAACGAAGTCAAAATGGATCATGGACATAAATGTGAAAAACCCGAAAAAATGAGAAAATGTTCAGGACCCAGATTGAGGCAAAGAGTTCTTTCTTAGACTTTACAACAAAACCATGAACCATAAAGAGCAAAAAAATGTAACTGGGACCTTGTCGAAATTGAGACCTTTTGTTTTGTGACAGATCCTTGTTAAGAAGACGAGAGGATGGGGGCACCTGGGTGGCTCAGTCAGTTGAGGGTCCAATTTCAGCTCAGGTCATGATCTCAAGGTTTATGAGTTTGAGCCCCACATCGGGACTCGCTGCTGTCAGCCTGTCAGCACAGAGCCCGCTTGGGATTCTCTGTCCTCTTCTCACTGCCCCTCCCCCACCTGCTCTCTCCCCCAAATAAATATTAAAAAAAAAAAAAAAAAGACAAAAGGAGAAATTAAAGATTGGGAGAAAAGATTTGCAAATCACACAGCTGACAAAGGACTCATGTCCGGTATATACAAAGAACTCTCCAAAGCTGAAAATGCTGCATCCGATTAGAAAACGGGCAAAAGGACCTGCATGGACACTTCCCTAAAAAGGTATACAGTTGGCAAATAAACAAGCACATGAAAAGACGTCACCAGCCATTACAGAGACGCAAATTTAGACCACGATGACGTCTCCTCACGCACCCAGCAGAATAGCTACAATGAAAACCAGTGGCGACAGCCAATGGTGGTGAAGATGTGGAGAAGCCTGATCATTCACACGCTGCCGGCGGGAATGGAAAATGGTCTGCGCACTCTGGAAAACAGTTTGGCAGCTCCTTTTAAACTAAAAATGGGCTTACCACACAGCAAGCGATTGTATTCCCTGCCCCGCCCCCCCCCCAACACTTCTCTACGTGTGCTGCAGAACAGTCAGCACACACATTCACTGAAGTAACACTCTTCTCCATTTGCTGAGCAAGTAGCACTCTAGAAGCATCTCTCCCGCCCCCCCAAGCCTTGCTGAGGTATAACTGACAAATATAACTCATATATTTAAAGTGTACAACGTGATGATTTGATATACGTACGCACTGTGAAATGATTGCCACAATCAAGCTAATTAGCACATCTCTCACCTCACGTAGTTGCCTTTTTTGGGGGTGAGAACGCCCAAGATCTACGCTCTTAGCAGATTTCAAGTGCACAATGCAGAATTATTAACTATCGGCACCGTGCCTGGACGTACATTAGATCCTCTGAACGTACTCACCTTACAACCAAAACCTGGTACCCCCTGACCAAAATATCCCTATTTCCCCCACCCCAACCAGCCACCAATCTACCCTCTCTTTTCTATGAGTTTGGGACTTTTTTTTTTAAAGCCCGATTGACCTACACTCTCTCTTTTTATTCTTTTTAAATTTTACTTGTTTTTTCTTAGGGAGACAGAGACAGAGACAGAGAGACAGAGAGAGAGCACGAGCGAGGGAGAGAGGCAGAAGGAGAGAGAATCTCAAGTTGCTCTATGCTCAGTGCACAGCACAACCCTGGGATCATGACCTGAGCCGAAATCGAGTTAGATGCTTAACTGACTGAGCTACTCTGGCGCCCTAAGTTTGACTTTCTTTTAATTTTTTTTTTTTTAACGTTTATTTATTTTTGAGACAGAGAGACAGAGCATGAACAGGGGAGGGTCAGAGAGAGAGGGAGACACAGAATCCGAAACAGGCTCCAGGCTCTGAGCAGTCAGCACAGAGCCCGACGCGGGGCTCGAACTCACGGACAGTGAGATCGTGACCTGAGCCGAAGTTGGACGCTTAACCGACTGAGCCACCCAGGCGCCCCCTAAGTTTGACTTTTTTGATTCCGCATATAAGTGATACCATACAGTATTTGTCTTTTT
Organism: Panthera uncia; assembly: GCF_023721935.1. NCBI lineage: Eukaryota > Metazoa > Chordata > Mammalia > Carnivora > Felidae > Panthera > Panthera uncia. Next base: position 14,495,454 of record NW_026057588.1, read on the forward strand.
CTGTCTGATTTATTTCACTTAGTGTAAAAACCCCCAGGTTCAGCCATGTGGTCACAAATGGCAGGACTTCCTCTCTTTATGGCTACGTAATATTCCGTTGTGTATATGCCCTGTGTTTCTTTTATCCATTCATCTGTCAACAGATACTTAGATTGTTTCCATATCTTGGCAAGCAATTGTATTCCTGGGCATTTATCCCAGGAAAATAAAAATTTGTTTTCATGCGTGTTCAGAGTATGAATGTTTGTAACAGCCCAAGCCCAGAAACAACCCAAATATTCTTTGATGGGAGAATGGTTGGTTAAACAAACTACGGAATACAGCTCAGCTATGAGGAACTGACTATCGATACAACAGCTTGAATGAACCTCATGGAAATTATGCTGGGTGAAAAAGAATCTCAAAAGGATATATACTATATGATTCCTTTTATAGAACATTCATAAAATAGCAGTAAACAGAGACACAGAACAGATTAATGGTTGCCAAATGGTGGAGGGGTGGGTGTGGCTATAAAGGGGTAGCAGGAGGGAGCTTTGTGGTGATGGTACAGTTGAGTGTGTACATTGTAGTGGTGGTTATGCAATACCACACACGTGACAAAACTGCACAGAGCCACACACCCTCGCCACACACACATGCACACGTATGGCTGGCGAATTCTGAATAAACTCCATGGGTTGTACCAACGTCAACGCCTTGCTTTGATACTATATGGCAGAGGCTGGGTGAAGGGTTCGTGGAGCTCCCTGTGCATTTCTTTGCAACTTCCTGTGAATCTATACTTATTTCAAAAAGCTTAAAAATAACAATAAAGGGGAGACACCTCAAGACTCTGAAAAACAATGCTCCCTGGACTTACCAGTAACATCATTCCTACCATCTCCGTTCTTGCCCAATCACTTTGTACCAACTGCCATTTCTAGCCTCTATCCTTGGCTACCGCTGCTGCCCAGGCGTCCCCGTGGTCCCCCCACACCAGATTCCCCTCCATTCCTACTGTATTCCACACCATTGTGCTTACTCACATCTGTGGCCTTTGCTCTGCCTAGAATGGCTTTCTCCCTCTTCTCTGGGGCAAACTCCTAGTGATCTCTCAGAGCCCTGTTCAAATGTCACCTCCTCCAGGCAGCCAGCCTTGACCTCTGGGGCTGGGCTGTGCTCCCTCTTCCAAGACTTGAGACTCTCAGAGTGTTTGTCAGGGTGCACATTGTTTCTAGGGCACGCTCTCCCCCACGGCCAGCAGCAGTGACCACAGGAACCCACAGATAAGTAAGGAGCTCAAATAGTGCTCTATGCATCTGGCACACAGCAGGTGTGAGACCCGCTGCTGAATGAAAGCTCAATGGTGGTGGCTAGAAAACAGAAGAGGAAGTACGTTTTACCCAATCTTACAGCAGAGGCTTAGAATCCAACAATGGTTTAGTTCAGTGGCTCTCAGAGTGTGTTCCCTGGACTGGCAGCATCGATCCTGTATGTTCTACGCTCCAGACCTAGCACGTCGGAGCCTCAGGGGTGAAGCCGAGGAAATGTTTGTTTCAAGGCCTCTTTCTGGGTGATCCTGAGGCATGATGAAGATCGAGACCTATTGGCTGAGTGGACAGATCCCTGCTCTTGCGGTGGGGGGTCTTATCTAAACAAACTCACGCACTCACCCCACCCAAGGATTTACCACGTGCTAGTCCCTGTGCTGTGTGACGGTCACGTACAGACAAACCGGGAAGGTCCTAGATCTTGAAGATATGTGTGCGCACACACGTTCTCTTAACTGCGCTAACAGAATGGAGGGAGAATGCTCAAGCCCACGGTCAGGAAACACACAGGGAACTGAGGGCAGAGTGGCAGCACCTAGTGCTGGGGGACGTTCAGGGAAGGCTTCCCAGAGGAGGAGCATCAATGCTCAAGCTGGCAGGATGGGGGAGTGTGGGGTGAAGAGTGTGAAGAATCTGTAGGAGAGGGAGGAACACGGAGGAGGGCTCTGAAATTCAGACAGCCTACTCAGGAAAGTGCAAGTGGCCAAGGAGGGTGATATGTGGCACTGCACAACGCTGGAGAGGCGGGTGGGGCCTGGTGGCCACGGGGAGGAGCTAAGGCTGTGTCCTGAGGGCCGTGGGACATGTGGGAGGGTTTGAAGCAGGGGACGGGCACGGTCTGATATGGAAAGATCTCGTGGCTGCTGAGTGGAGGGTGGACCACAGGAGGTGGGACAGAGGGCTGGGGACTCAGGGAGGTGGCCAGGGTGGCTCAGGAGGCACTGGGGAGAGGAGGAGGGTGTGGGGGGCCGAGCTGCTCAGGAGGCTGAATGGATGGACCGCAGTAATGGGGAGGAAGAAGGGAGACACCCAGGATGAAGCCCATGGCTCTGGCCTGAGGACACAGGTATATGGCGGCTGCCCCTGAGATGGAGATCCTGGAGGAAGGAGGGCACAGGGCACCAGGGCTGAGGGCAGCTGGATAGCCTGGGCATGAGGGAACCATGGAGGAGTTGAGAGGATCCCTCAGGCTGTCAGACTGGAGACGGGTCCAAGGGGACAGGACTGAAGTCTAAAAGGCCAGGAAAACTGGGTAATGCTGGTGGACTGGTCCTGCATAGGAGGAGCTGGAGAGGTCGTTGAATGGCCAAGCTAAAAGGCAGATGGTCTTGCTTAAACAAGGGATACACGTGTTAAGAAAATGGCAACTGAAATTCTGCTACAAGGAAAGCCAACAGTGAGTCTTGCCCAGGACAGCTTGGCCCAAAATCTTAATGGACATAGCCAATCCTCCTGGAGGTCCTCCGATGACCTTCAGGGATCCAGAAACCCCAGAAAATGGCAAATGAACTTGTAGGGTATGTACATTTCCTGGGGAAGAAGGATCCCCAGCTTTCATCAGATTCCTTAATTTGGAAAGAGTGAAGAGACTCTGACCTTTCTGGAGATGGCTTGTATCTCGCGTAGGTGGCCGAGCCGGGGGTGGAGAAGCTCCCAGAAGGCTGTCGGTAGGGAGGGACTTTGTCGGCCCCTGCTGGTGATGCTGTGTAAGGGGTTTCTGGGAAGCTGACAGGCCTGGAACAAAAACAGGAGGAAGGAGGTAGGGGTGAGTGAGAATGCTCCTGCTCTCAGAGGAGGGAAGCTAGACCTTTCCCTCAGGTCCAACCACATCCCATCGGCTTCATCTGCCACCCTCCCATCAGGATGGAGGGACGGCTGCTGAACCATCCCTGAGGGTGGTGGGAGACCAGGATACCCCCGCCTTCCCTCTCCCACTACAGATGCAGTGGTCAGCTTCCACAGCCCTGACCGAGGCCTGACAGGCTGTGGAAGCAAGATGCCCCTCTGCAAGCTGGATTCCTTCACTTCTTGGAAAATTTTCTTTATTTAAAAAAAAAATTTTTTTTTTTAACATTTATTTATTTTTGAGACAGAGACACAGCATGAGCAGGGGAGGGTCTGAGAGAGAGGGAGACACAGAATCCGAAACAGGCTCCAGGCTCTGAGCTGTCAGCCCAGAGCCCGACGCGGGGCTCAAACTCACAGACCGCAAGATCATGACCTGAGCCGAAGTCGGACGCCCAACTGACTGAGCCACCCAGGCACCCCTCTTTATTTTTAAATATACACTACATTCGAAATAATTTATCTGCAAGGTATCCACCGTCATAATAAAACCCAACTCCTAAAGCTACCACCCAACCCAAGAACTAGAATGGCACCAACACAGGCCTGCTTTCCACTTCCCTGCCTCCCCCAGGAAGCAATCACTACCCTGAATTTCGTGCTTCTCAGTCCCTTGATCTTTTAAAAAATATATAGTTTTAATCATACATGGTCTGATGGATATCCAGCCTCCGACATGGAGCTCCCCAGCACCGGGCCCTCACACAAGAGGCTCGTAATGAAAATTTAAGGGAAGGAAGGGAGGGAGGCAGAAGGAGGAGAAGGAGAGAAAGACTGAGGGGAGAAGGAGACTGGAAAAAAGGGGTAGGAGAGAGAAAAGGGCAAAGCACAGAGGAGCTAGACGGGAGGGAGACAGGGTGGCACCCCTCTTTAGCCCTTACCTCTTGCTGTGCAGGGGCTGGGGCTCCCGGAAGGGGACCATGGGGGTCTGCTTCGGGGGCCGGCTCAGGGATTGGGCATGGCCGGGGGTGCTGGGGCTGGCCCACTTAGAGGCGGGTAGAGAGTTGTGGGAGGCAGGCCCGCTCCACTGCCAGGGAGCGTTGCTGCGGTAGGGGGGCCGGCCCCCGGGGGTCATGCTCTCTGGCTCCGTCTTCGGCTCCGAGGTATTCATGTCATAGGTCTCCAGCCAGCCCCTGGGAAGAAAAACACGGTTACTCCGAAGGGCCCCAGCCCACCAGCACGCTTGCCTGTTGCCCAGGAGAGGCTGCCGTCTCGTCACACTGGGCTGGGTTTCCTGGCCAAATCTGAACCATGAAGGCCTGTTTTAAAGGCCGAGGAGATACTGTTTAAATTGATCTGAAACTTAGCAGCTCGGAGAAGTCAGGACAGGGCCCAACACCCAGGCTCTGACCGCTTGGCCCTCTCTTCCTCATCTCCTCTCCTCACACTCTCTTTGCCTTCCTTCCTCACCCTTCTCCCTCACCCAGGCCTCAAGTGGGCCAATGTCCTCCATGGAATGGCTCAGCACCCACCCCCTTCCCCCACAGCAGTCCTCGGGGCCAGAAAGGCGGATGCCCTCAGAATCAAAGGATAGTATCTGCCTTGTTCCAAAGAAGCTCAAAGGCAGCTGGAAGAGGAGCAGGTGACCTACTTTGCAGGGTGATTGAAAAAAAAAAGCCACGAAATCCAGAACCTTGAAATAGATGCAGAACGGCCTGTGACTCCCCCCAGACCAGGCTGGCATGCAAACCGCGGTGCTCCTGGCTCGAGGCGGGGAGATCCGCAGGCTGGGCTGGCATTCTCCACCGCTGCTGCAGTGCGGCACGGGAGGGGGCTCTGAGCCCAAGGAGGGGGCTGCGCTCGCGACATCCACCTCCCAACAGCTGTGGGAGCTGAGCCTGGAGGAGCCCGGAAGCTCTCGTGCCCTCATCGAGCTGATCCTCTGTGGCTCTCCTGAGTCCTCTAGAGGGAACTTTCAGGGCTGGCAAGAGATCTGGTGGATTTGGTGGCTGGGGGCTCAGGACGTGGCTGCTAGGGAGTCTTCAAAAGGTGACCCGAGTAGGTGCTCTGGCACCTGGGCCCAGCACGCCGTGTTCTTTAGGAACATTAGCTCCTGACACCAATGCCTCACCAGGCATCACATGGGGAGTGACAGCAATACAAATGTCCAGCAGAACCCGCAGAAATGCCAGGCCCGGGTGGAGGCGGACGAGGGTACCATCACGGTGCTGCAGCGCACACAGCTGCTCTGGCCGGCCCAGCTTTCACACCTCTTCTCCTGAGAGCACGTCTGCGTGCACTTCTCGGCTCCGGGTATGAGAACGTCGCCCGGGCCTGGCCAATCAGAAACTCCTCTCCCTCTGGACACCACGACTGGCACAGGACTGTTATGTGCCTTACACGGAGACAGCATCAACTCTGGAATGGTTTTTGGAACTCCTGGGGGAAGGATCTAGTTCATTGGGGCTGCTGCACTGGGGAGTCCTAAGCTGAAGCTGTGAAGAAGGGTGGGTCATCTTTGTTCCCACCAAGTGCGAGATGGCCTGAGAATGACAGTGACAGAAAAGGAAATAGGTGATGAAGATTCCTGGTGAGGGCGTCCGAGACCCTGCATCTGGCCCCATCTAGATCTTGCTCTGTCTCCTGGTTTGTCAGGGTACAGAAGCCAGTAAAGGCTTTGTTTTGCTTCACAAAGTTTGAGTTGGTTCTGTTGTTGGGAACCAGAATCCTGATCACTGCACCGCACTTGAGAGAGAAGTTAAGTAACCTGTTCGAGGTCACACTGCCAGTAAGAGGTGGAAATTGGATTTAAATACAGTTAAGTTGATTCCAAAGGCCACAACTTTAACGCCGATGCACACTGGCCCACTGAAGAGTGGTGTGGGAACCAATGAGTGGATTTCTTGGGTCCGTGACTTCTCTCCCAGTTACTGACAGCCTGGCCTTTGGCGAGGAGTCCTTGGGCATGATCTCAGAGAGGGAAACATTATCCAATAATCTTGAAGGCAGCACAGGGCGGTGGGGAGCCAGGGATTCTGGGACAGATGGCCAGTTCAGATCCCAGCCCTGCCACTTACAGCTTGCGTGGCCTTGGGCGAATGATTTCCTTCTCAGAACCTCAGTTTCCTCATCTGTAAGATGGTGGTGGCTGCAAGCATTCTAGAACATTAGGAGAAAGTCTGGCATGTGCCACATGCCTAATAAACAGGATTTGATGCTGTTGCCTCCTTCAGCCGATTCTGTGGCCAATCTGTCTGCTGTTCCCACAGGCTCAGAGGTGAGTGTCCTTTCCATCTTCTCAAGTCCAGCCACACCTCCCTGGGGGCTCTGGAACAAACTGTTCCCCACCGGCCTGAGAACTACCGGCACCTAAACCACCCTGAGAACTCAGCAGAGGAATGCAGATACCTGGGTCTCATCTCTGCTCACCTGAATCAGAATCTTCCTTGAGGTGGGGCCCAGGGATTTGCATTTTACCAAGTTGCCAAAGAGGATTTTGACACATGGAAAAGTTTGAGAAACCCACTTCGTTGATTTGGTTTTTGAATTGTATTTTTTAAGGTTATTTATTTATTTTCAGAGAGAGAGAGAGAGAGAGAGAGCGCATGCTTGTGCAGGCAGAGAAGGGGCAGAAGGGGCAGAGAGAGAAGCCCAAGCAGGCTCTGTGCTGTCAACGTGAAGCCTGACATGGGGCTCGATCTCATGAACTGTGAGATCGTGACCTAAGCTGAAACCAAGAGTTGGACACTCAACTGACTGAGCCACCCAGGCGCTCCTACTTATTGAGCTGTTTTTAAAGATTAAAGTGAGATAAAATGCCATTTCCTGTCCCTTATCCCTGTTCTCCAGTTTCACCCACCAGAAGCAACCACAGCTTCCAGTTTCTTGTCTGTTCTTTCAGAAATATTCTATGCAGGTATATCTATGCAGAGAGATCCTATGCAAACAGTATTTAAAATAGAAATCGGGGCGCCTGGGTGGCTCAGTCGGTTGAGCGTCCGACTTCAGCTCAGGTCACGATCTCACGGTCCGTGAGTTCGAGCCCCGTGTCGGGCTCTGTGCTGACAGCTCGGAGCCCGGAGCCTGTTTCAGATTCTGTGTCTCCCTCTCTCTCTGACCCTCCCCTGCTCATGCTCTGTCTCTCTCTGTTTCAAAAATAAACAAACATTAAAAAAAATTAAAAAAAAAATAAAATAGAAATAAAAAGAATAGCACACTTAACTCCAAATATCATCTTGCTCCCCCCTCCCTTTTTGCCCCCCCAAATACTATTTCTTACCAGGCCCTCTCAGCACAAACAAATTCACTTTATTTCCTTTAAACAATCAAATACTATTGCATCACACGGATGCCCTAGGATTTACTTAGCTGGTCCTCTGTGGTTAGATATTTAGGTTGCTTCTAGTCTTGTGCTTGACCAATAGTGTTGCACTAAACACCGTGTTCCAACCTCAGCCACATGCAGGAGGCATCTGAGAGAGGACCGCCCCCAGGATCACAGACCTCTGTCCTCACTGCCTCCTTGTCCTCAATTCCCAACAGCCTAGTTGCTGGAGGCCACGGGGACTCCTTTCTTACCTCTCTTACTTACTTGTGTGGTTTCAATTTTCCTTCTCAGGGAGGAGTTTCTAACCCCCTGACTGGAGCTCCTGAGTCTAACTAAAGGGGATAAAAGCATCCCAGATTGCCTTCCCCATCAGGAAGTGACAGAGAAAAGTGAGATGAGAACATCCCTCCTGAGCCTGTGCAAGCGCCCAAGATCAACATGACCATCTCATTAGGCTGTGGGACGTTCTCGCAGCTACCCGGCCCGGCTCAGCTGTGGCCAGTGGTGCTGGGATCACTCAAGAACCCGTCCTGTGGCCTGGGAGTGTGTGGATGACTCACTCTACCCTATTCAGTGTCTGAAGAGCATGGGGTCCAGATGCACACCATGCTGAGCCTGGCTGGTGGCAGGGACAGCACCTCTGCCCATCCCTGTGCGTCTCCCCTCAGAGCTTATCTCGCCATTTGAGCCAGAAGAGGCCAGGGCTGCAGCAAGAGGCTGGACAGACCCCCGAGTCGGGATTATCAGCTCTGCAAATGAGGTCAGCCAGACACCTCTGCATTTGAAGAACAACAAAAACCACACAAGTCTCAGCCCACACCTGCCCTTGCAAACACGACATTCTGTTTCTGTGGCTGCCTTATAAAGGCGGCAGGCTGACAGCTCTCCTAATGAGGGCAGGGAGCGGGGCTCATCTGTCTGGTCATACCCTCCCTGGCCTGGTCTCCCCAAAGCCTCCCCAAAGCTGGAGAAGGAACTTGCAGACTTTCACTTTTGCTTCAGTTGGCCCCTACCTGCAGGTCCAGGGAATCTGTGTGGCCTCTCGTGCACCTCCAGTTTTGGAGTCATCCGGCAGGCGGGCTGGCTTACCGTGTGCACACGTGTGGGCATGGGTGTGGGTGCAAAGCAAGGCGGGGCGGGGGGGGAGTCTGCTGGGGAGCTTGCCTGCGGACTTACTTTGGCTCGACTTGCCCCTGCAGAGCCCGGCACGGGTGTGGCCGGGCCAAGGCGCCACAAGTGGGCTGAGAGAAGGGGACGCCTGGGGTTAGACTGGAGTCCCAAGGCCGGGAGAGTGGGGAGGTGGGAGAGGGGAGGCCAAGCCCTTGGCTGAAGGATTTCACCGTGCCCAGAACTGCCCCCTACCAAGGTCAGAGCAAGCGAGAAGGGGCGGATGGAGCCACCACCCCTGGGCATGCGCACAGCGTTCTGAGGCGGTGGAACACGGCGGGGCCGGGACACCTGGATTGAGGTTTGTCGGCCACTTAGTAGCTGTACAACCCTGCGCAAGCGACGGGTCCACTCTGGGACTCAGCTTGCTCGTCTGTAAAATGAGGATGACGCCAGCCCTGTGAGGTCACATGTATGTAGCCCTCAGGGTCCCCTCATCTCACCTCCCCTTTGGCTCACTCTGCTCCTGACCCCCTTTCTGGTCTGTCAACAAGCCGAGGGCCTTTGTCCTCACTTTTGTAATGGCCACTCCCTCCTGCAAGGCCTTTCTTCTGGCTCCATCTCACCTACAGGCCTTCCCTGACCACCCTGTCCAAAGTCAGACAGCGCTCTTTACTTCCTCACACCCAGTATCTCCCAGCTGGTGTCTCTAGAGCACCTCCTACAGGCCAAGGGCTGTTCTCTGTGCTTTACAAAGTTTTTCTCCAACTTCCCAACTGCCTTTGGGGAAAGGACCTATTACTGTCCTCATTTTACAAATGAAGAAACCGAGGCACAGGGTAAGAGGCCACTAGCCCAGGGCGACAGTCACTACGGGGCAGAGCTAAGATTCAAACCTAGGTAATCTCACCGTAGAGCCTGCCTTCCCCACTATGCTCAACTGCCTCCCCCTCTGCTATGTGAAATCATCCTATTTGCTTACTTGTTTATCGTCTGTCTCCCCTGATCCATTCGGTAGCTCTATGAGGGCCAAGGCCTTGACTGTCTCCTGTGCAACTGTGTTTCCAGCACTTGGAAGGTAGTGATTTTCTCTCTCTCTCTTTCTGTCTCCGGTCACCTCTGGAGGTTGCTAGGGTACCAACTCATTATTCTGAAAGCTGCATTTACCTTGCCTTTTCCATATAATAAACTATACCTCAGAGTAACCAAATAGTTACTGAAGGAACATTCTTTTTAGAAAAATTTCAGTCAATAAATGAAGGAGGAATGATGGAATTGAGAATACCACTCGGTACCATGTGATGCATGACAAAATAACTGATCTAGGCAATCATGTCGAAGAGCTGCTGAGGGGCACAATGCATAATGACGGGTCAGCTGCTACCATCTAAACCCTCCGACTGCCCTTAGGGTCACTCACGGAGGGCCAACCAGACACGTGGTGCCTCTTGACAGACACACACCTAGGAAGTGGTGTTACCAAAAGAAATTTAACCGGAATTGGATCAAGCTTCTCCATCAAACTCCAGTTTACAGGAAATTCATGTGCTAGAGAAACAGGGTAAAGGACATCAGAGGGATGCAAGCAGCTAAATCCAGGAAGTGAGAAACTCTGAAGGACAAGTAACCTGGCTTCTTCCCAAACTAAACTGCAAGGGGAATAGAAAAGAGGAAGGAGAAGCTTATAGGTTAAGAGAGCCTAAAGACACCCATCAACCACATACAACAGGAGGAGCCTGATTAACAAAACAACTCTTCTAAAAACATTTTTCTTTTTTTAATTTTAGGGGGAGAGTGGCAGACAGAGAGGGAGAGAGAGTATCTTAAGAAGGCTCTGTGCTGAGCCCCACACGGGGACTGTGAGATCATGACCTGAGCCGAAATCAAGAGTCAGATACTTAACTGACTGAGCCAGCCAGGTGCCCCAACAAAACAATTATTTTTAAAAAAGATCTCTCTGATACAACAGAAAGGTAAACACAGATGGGTAATTGATACTGACTTACTGTTAAAATTTTTAAGCATCATCATAATTTTTTAGAGGTGCTTATTGAGTAGAGATACATTCTAAACATTGGGATGGATTCAAATGATCCAAGATAGGGGTTCAAATAATCCAAGATAGGGAGGTACAGAGATTGAAAAAAAAGAAAACCCAAAACTGGCCATACGTTGCTTAGTTTTGAAAACGGGGCTCAGTACACTTTTAATATGTTTGAAGTGTTCCAGTAAAAAAAAACCCAAACAAACTCTCCGCTGTCTTCCCACTTTCCGTGGAGTAAAACCTGAGCCTGTCACTGTGTCCATAAGCTCCCCCAAAGGTTGCCCCCACCTCTCACCCCTGTTCCAGCCACACTGGTCTCTCCGTGCTGCACGGACAGATGTGTCACACACACTCACACTCACACTTTGGAGCCTCTGTCCACACTCTGTCTGGGACCCCCTGGCCCAGAGAAGACCACAAGGCTGCCTCCACCCAGTAGCCCTCCCTGATAATGTAAGCAGTTCTCCCACCATGGGGCAGGCCCTTTATTTACTCTGCTTTAGTTTTCTTCTTAAGCCTTATTACTGCCTGGTCCTGCATTATATCTATTTAATTACTGCCTGTCCCTCCCTCTAGAACACAAACTTCTAGGGAGCAGGCGCTCTGTCTCGTTACTGCTGTATCCCCAGCTTCGAATGGAGCTTGCACATACTCGGGGCGCAATAAATATGTGTTGAAGGAGTGAACCCAGTACAGTGTGGCCTCGGGGCAAGCTACTTTTCACGCTGTGTGCATCATCTACAAAATGGAACTGATGAGAGTGCCCACCTCGTGGGGCTGTTACAGACATTAAATGGGACAGTACGCATTTGCAGAGCTTCAACCGTAACTGGCACGCAGTATGTGCTTAATAGTTACGGACTCTCACCTGGTTGCCGTCGTGGCTCTTCCTCCTGAGAAAGGCCCTCGAGTGACAGTACTGGGGCGGGGGCACACGCGGGCTCTCTGGAAGCTGCCAACCCCCACCTGGCTCCCACCTTACAGGGCAGATGCCCTTACCTCCGGGGCGTGCCGTCGTCGAAAGGCGGGATGATGACCACCTTGACAGTGACAGAGGTGCGCAGGAGGTCGATCATCTGATCGTGGGTCAGTGTGACCACGGCCACCTTGCAGATCTCCACCAGTCGGCTACCTTGCCGGAGGCCGGCCTGCCAGGCAAACCCGTAGTCCTCCACCTCGGCCACTGTCCCATCATACTTCACGTGGAAGCCCAGCTGCCCGAGCCCGTTCCGCCGCAGGGTCATGTCCACCGTCTCCCAGCCGTTGGTCATGACCTGTAGGCGACAGGTAGGATCTAGCCTCAGAAGCTGCTTGGGGGCCAGCTCTGGACGATCCCTGTACAGATTTCCCCGCTTTGGGGCCAAAGACCCTGCTGACTCCCATCTCTCCCAGGTGATGCCAGGGTATAGGAGCACAAACACCTACCTAGTCTCAGCCTGGACCCCTGACTTCTGAAGACGAAATGTGGATATGCAACTATATGGCTTATTAGCTTGCAGAGATGGTGGCAGTCAGGAGCCAGCCATGTATTCCAAAGGCCCCTGGCCTCCCTCCTTCCCAGCTACGGCAGTATTATACTTCTTGGCCCCTTGGGGTGGGTGGGCTCTGGGACTTGTTTTGGTCACAACTTGAGTTGTGAGTGGAACTGTCATGTCATTTAGGTTGGGGCATTTACTTGCTAGAGTGAGACCCCCCCCCCCCCCCCCGTAGGCCTTTCCCCTCTACCACAGCTACCAGGATTATTCCAGATAATGGCTGTTTGGTCAGCTAGAGTTCCAGAGTTAGAACAATGTGGAGCAGAGATCTCTGGTGAACCCAAGACGGACATGTAGTGTGAGCAACAGATAAACCTTTGTTGTTCTATTTTTTTTTTTTTAATATATGAAATTTATTGTCAAATTGGTTTCCATACCACACCCAGTACGCATCCCAAAAGATGCCCTCTTCAATGCCCATCACCTCCCCTCCCCTCCCTCCCAAACCTTTGTTGTTCTAAGCCACAACTATTTTATCCTGACACAGTGACTCTGAACAAAGTAAGCCAGAGGAGCAACCGACCAGAGATCCTGGGATCTTTTCTGGGTGGGGGCTCGCGCCATATTCTTTACTTCCTCATTCTCAGAGCCACAAACCCCTTCCCAATCTCCTCCTTAGACCGTCCTCCAGCCTGGACCTGACCAGACCACACAAGGCCTTGCTTCATCCGTGTGTGGTTTTTGCCATGATATTGTATACTGTAAACAGGAGGACCCGCGGAAGAGGACCTCAGCCCTTCAGCATGTCCTTAGGGATTCTCTCCTCTTCTTGGGAGAAAAGAACCTAACAAGCCACGGCTACGGCTATTAAACAAGTCACATCGAGATCTGTCTGCCCTCTCCTAAAACTGCATTAAGGAAAGAGAACGTGTAATAGTTCAAATTGCCTGTGAGAAGCCATTCCCCGGCTAGAAGTTATGGTATTTGAACATACTTGTTACAACAGTGGCTTTCACACTTTTTCTGGCCACTATGCACACTAAGCAGGTTGTATGTCACAAACCAGTCTATGCATTCACACGTGCGTTAACCCACAAATATTCCTTGCAATCCAAATCGATCACATTCCTGAGTGTAGGTAGCAGGAAATGAAGAGTGTGGACGGGAAAGGCCTCACCTGAAGACATAACCACATTTGACGCAGATGGGGAGAATTTGGAAAGTGGGGGACAAATGTAGCACTGGGGCAACACCTCACAAAGGACTACTTATCCTTACTTACTGGGATGGACTGCGATACTCTGTCTTCTTTCCTATCCTGTCCTCAAAAATTCTTGATTGAGACCCAGTAATTGATTTCACAGTCCAACTTGTTCATGTGACAAGAAAGAATTATTGTTCCTTCTTTATGTGTGACAATGACAAGACAGTTGTTTTTTGGGGGTGTGTGTGTTTTCAGGATAAATGCTGAAATGTGTACAGATGATATGACAGGATGTCTAGGATTTGTTTCGAAATAATCAGGTGGAAGGGAAGGGAGGGAAGGAAGAAACAAGACTGGCCACGGGCTGGCTGATAATCGCGGAAAACTGGTGAAGGCCCAGGAGTTCGCTAGGTGAGTCTCTTTACTTTGGTGTATGTTCGACATTTTCCATAGTTAAAAAGTTTGAAAAACCGGTTGCAGAGGAAAGCCTGGTGTTCAGTGCATCAGAAGAGAAAGTTGTGACTGACTTCATCCTAGCCCGTGACTTCTGCTTGGGGAGTCAAAATTCTTCTCCTTGAAGCAGTCACCCTTGTGTCCACAGAATCTGGTTGTGAGTTACAGAGAAACGTCTGGTGTGTCTGTGCCCCTGACCAATTAGGCCACACCAGGCCAGGAGGGGGTGGGGAGGGCCTGACCTTCCTCAGAGGCTTCAGCGAGGCTGCTGACTGCCGTCCATTCTCCACTCTTCCCTTCCTCCTTTCAGTACCAAGACCTCCCACGGCAAAACAGATTTGGACGGGCGCACAGCCACCCGGCTGAGGCCCCCCATGTCTCAGCTTCTCTCACAGCTAGGTACGGACATATGACTTGGTTTTGGCCAACAGGACAGGAGTGGAAGTGATGGAATTTCTAGGTTGTGCTCTTCAAAATAAAATTGCTTGCCCTCCACACTCACACCTTCTGTCTCCCCACAGACAGGAACGGGGATATGGAGTCATACCAACCGATACAGAAGGAAAATGAGGTGTCACAAGACAAAAGGGGTGTAAGTCCCTGAGCTGTCCCTGCCACCTTGAGCAGCCTGGGCATTAACTACAAGAGAAAGAAACTCCCGCCTTGTTTTGGCCACTGGATCTCTCGGTCTCTTTTAGCAGCTCAGCCTGTAGCGACCCACTACAGCTGTTTTCGATCATTTTGGAGAGAGGAGAGAGCCGGTAACTGAACTCTGTAGCTGCTGTCTCTTAAAACCCCCCTTTTTTTTTTTTAATGTTTATTTATTTTTCAGAGGGTTGGGAGGGGCAGAGAGAGAGAGGGGGACAGATGATCCGAAGCAGGTTCTGCTCTGACAGCAGAAATCCCAGTGAGGGGCTAGATCCCATGAACTGTGAGATCATGACCTGAGCTGGACACTTGGCCGACTGCACCACCCAGGCGCCCCAAACCTTTTTTTTTTTTTAAAGTTAATTTATTTTGAGAAAGACACAGAGAGGAAGACAGAGAATCCCAAGCGGCACTGTCAGCACAGAGCCCGATGCGGGGCTTGAAGTAACAAAATGTGAGATCATGACCTGAGCCAAAGTCATGAGTCAGATGCTTAACCAACTGAGCCTCCCAGGCACCCCTGCTCTCTTAAATGTCTGACAATTCTGTCCCCTTTGCTTTTCTCACAAACCAAAGGAAGCCCCACCTGAAGAATAGAAGCATTCCTGACGTTTACAAGATTCTAGAAAGGCCCCACGGCACAGGGAACACCTTACGAGACCAAACACATACCTGTTCAGAGGACCCTCTGCCAGGCCAACCCTGCCTTTTTAAAGTTCATCTTCCTGGGGACTGATCTGTGTGTGCCAGGCACTGATTAAGCCCTTCATATGCCCAATTTCACCATTATCTCACTTGTGAAGCAGGTACAACTGCTTTGCTTATCTTTCAGATGTTAAGACCTGTACAGACCTGACTTTTTAACTCTTGCTTTTACCTTCCACGCTGTATTCCCCGCTGCCCACTTTTTTTATTTCCCCCTCATTCTTCACCAGGACGATTCCTACTTCTTGTTCTGATCTCGGTTTAAAAGTTATTTCCTCAGGGAGCCCCCCATCCCAGGCTCACAAGCTGGGGTACTCGGTGGGCAGTGGACACGAGACGCAAGTTGGTGGAATGTGGCTAAATGCTGCACTTGTGCCCCATCTGAAGCGGGCACTTATGGCCTTGCCTCGGCTGACCTGTGCAAATGCACGTCCAGCACAGCCAGATCCCCCGGAAAGACACACTTCTATGAAGTCTTCCGAATGCTAAGCTTTGGTAACCAACTGAGTATGTCTGGGGGCTACATCCAACCCGTGGGCTTGAGACCTCTCCCCACGATAGGTTCCCTGGCATCCTCAATACTTCCTCTTTAACCTCTCGGTACTTGTAACTCCTTGTTCGGTATCTGCCTCAGATGGGAGTCCCGGGAGGGCGGCCACGGCCCATCATGGTCACTGCTGTGTCCCAGCACTGTCCGGCTCAGAGACAGGGGCATAACTTAACAAACGAAGGATGTCTGACTCCTGGCTCTGCTGGGGAGGGCAGGGACTCCTTGCCCTGGAGGGCTCTGCGCAGCAGACAGATTTGCCATCATGAGTCACTTAAGATGGGCTTGTCCCTTCGCAGAAGATGGCTTACGTCATCACTTCCTGGCCACCTGGTTCCTCAGTGGGCTTTGGGGCACTGAGATTGTGAGGAGGGCTGCGGTAACGGGCTGCAAAACACTGCGCCAACAGTAGGCTCGGGGGTGGGTGTGGGACGGAGTGGCACAGAGAGGATGTGGGTAAAATGTGTAACCTGGCACGGTGCCTGGCACGGTCACTGCACAAGAAACGTGAGCTGCTGTCAGGATTTGGGGAGGAAGCATCCTCTCGTGTTAAAGAACCCAGGTACTTAACTCTCTGGGTTCCAGATTCCTCATCCGTGAAGTGGGGATGATAATGGTATCTCCCTCACCGGGTTTTTGTAAGAAGAAAATGGCAAGTCGTGCCAGGCACTGAGCAGGGTCGGACAGCCCTCCACAAATGTTCGCTCTTGCTATTACTATAGGGTAGTGATGCACCCATGCGTTCAGTACAAGTTCACTGAGCGTCTCCTGCATACGGGCTTGAGTGCTAAGGACAGCGCAGTGAACAACAAATACACAAATACACTTTGTGTGGTGGTAAGTGCCATAGAGAAAATTAAAGCAGGGTAAGTGGGTGGAATATGCTCAGTCGGGGTGGGGGGTTGCGATTTTACATATGAGGCCTCCCTGATAAGATGACACGTGACTGAAGTGCTCCAGCGAGAGAGTGCGGGCAGTGGAAAGGCTGGTTGCCTGCCTAGCACACTCGGCAAGCAGCAAAGGTCTGTGTATCCAGGGCAGAGAGAGCGACAGGATGCCAGATCACGCGGGGTCTCACGTGCTACTGCAAGGACTCTGGCTTTCACCTAGGGTGGGCAGACGGTTCTGAGCATAGCAGTGATGGGACCAGACCCCTTGGGACTGCCTTACTGAGGACAGAACATAGGGAAGCAAGGGTGGAGGCGAGGGAGACAGGGAGGAGGTGACTGCAGAGTCCAGGAGAGGCTGGGGGAGGCTGTGGAAGGGGCGGGGTGGCTGGAGACTGCCCACCGGAGCCAGACGGGATGTGGGTGTGAGAGGAAGAGAACAGCAAGGCTGATGCCAAGGCTTTTGACTTCGACAAATGGAGCAACGGACTTGCCCTTTATGTTAACAGGAAAATTCTGGGGGGCAGGGGAGGAAAACCAGGAGTTTGCTCTTGGACATGTTTCAGGGGCTTAGAGACACCCGGGTGGAGATGCCGATAAGCTACCAGTCTCGAGTTTGGGCACAGATAGGTTCTGGAGTCAGGAAAACCTGGATTCAGATCCCAGTCTGCCATCTGCTGGCTGCATGACCTTATGTGAGTATCTATACCTCTCTGAGCCTCAATTTCCTCATCTTGTCAAGTGGAGACACGAACAGTACCTACACTCCACGGGGTGGTCAAAGACTGTGAGATCACGCACGTAAAATGCTTATTAGCACAGACTCAGGGTTCAATTAAACTTATTCAACTAGCCAACCAATTAGTATTTACTGAACACCTACTACGTGCCAGGCAGTCCTGATGGAGGCATGGGACATACGCAAGTGAATAAAACAGATGGAGGCCCTGGGTCTCCGACCCCACATCCATGTTGCTACCAAAAACTAATGTTGTTACCTAAAGCTAAGCATGAATTTTGGGCTGAGGAAAGCTGAGGGCAGGGCCTTATCAATGCAGCCTGAATTTAATGAGACAGTGCAAAGGCCCAGAAGGGTGAACATGGTGGGATCTGGAGGTCACAGCCCACCAAGTCAGGCAAGCTTGTCTGGGCAGCATAACTCATCCAATCCTTAAAACTTTCACATGACGTATGGTAATTTTTGTTCCCATTTTTCAGATGGGGAAATTGAGTCACACAGCAGTTAAGAACTTGGCTCAAGGTCGCACGGCTGGCCAGTGGCAGTGCCAGGACTTGAAGCCAGGCCTTCTGACTCTAGAACTCGGGTCCCATGTTACGCACCCTTCCCTATTTCACACGCACGACCCGCCCTCCTGTTAAACCCACCAAGAGCCCACTGCTGACTACAGCGTTCCCTTTCACAGAGCTCAGATGTGGCCCGAGTACTTCTCACCACAGTGCTTCAAGCCTTCACCAACCTAGCTGTCACCCGACTTGAAATCTGTCACTCTTGCTTTGACCACCAGTCTGAGTCGGAGAGGTCTACCAGGAGTTTAGGGTAAGATTCACCCAGACTGTGAACCTTCGTCTTTTAACAGAGGAAGTTAAGCCACTCAGGTTTATCATGATTACTGATGTGGACTTATTCCCGCTATATAATTTTCTGTTTGTTTGTTTCTTGTACTGTGCTTTCTCATATTCTCCCCAGGTCCCTGCTTATGCCCTATCCTTTAGTGGCCTGGAAGCTTTTCATTCTATTTTAATTCTTCCCCAAAGTACCCTTACATTTTGAATGTAAGCATAAACTTGTATCTCCTATCAACTTCTAGAGTGAATAAATACATCTCTGTCTTCCCAAGATGATGACAATGGAGAGCCTTGGATCCCTGGCCCAAACCTTCCCTAGAAAAGAACCCAGGGTGCAGGGCCCACAAGTCCCCCTAGTGTTAAGTGGCAATTCTGGTTCTCTTGGGGCCAGTTAGTGTCCTGGCCTGACTGACTGGGCTGGGGTGGGAGTGGGGGGTTCCCTAAGTGGGGTGGTTCCCTAAGGCCTGGGCCAAACCACAGAAGTGCTGTACCACTGCCGAGCTCTCTCCCTTACCTTCAGTCTCTGGACGATTTCCCTTATGTCGTCCACAGAGCCTTCTGTGGACTGCACGAAGATGTGGTCCCCTCGCCCATAGAAGATTTTGAGAGTGGAGGAGTCTGGGGTCCAGCCGATGACATCCCCACAGTAGCAGTTGAACACCACCTCCTTGGTGCGAAGGTCCAGGAGCACCACAAATTCATTGGAAATCCCCAAAATGCAGTCAATTTCTACCCCCTGGGCATAGTCCTGGGCCGCCACCCTCCAGGCGATGGCGCCTGCGCTGTGCTGCTCAGCGCCTGCCCGTGCTTTTGTCTTTTCCTTCTTCTTGGAGGTCAGGGAGATGAGGTTAAATTTGCCAGTGGAGTCAATGGGTGTGTTAGAGACACAGTTTTCGGCCAGGTCCTTGAGGTACTCCTGGCGGGTCCTGGTGGCCATGGTGTGGAATTTGTCAGACTTGTGTGCAGCGTTCTCGGCATTAATCACCTTGGCCAGCAAGAAGTCTCTGAAGACATCAGACTTGCGGAATGTGGTTCCACTGGGGATGGGGGGACCAAAAGCAGGAGCATCTTTGGATCGGGTCACAGCCATACTGAGGAGGGAGAAATAGATGGTAAAAAAAGGCACTTGAGATTCCCTTCAGAAAGAAAACATGCAATCAGATACAGGAGTGTGCTTTGTAGGAATGGAAATAGTTACGTCTAACTAGTAAGTTGCTGGCTAGACTGGAAACTTTCGACAGCCTTAGGGCGTGGATATGCATTTTTTTTTACTTCCTAGAACATCCACTGCTGTTAGAACATCCACTGTTAGAACATCCACTGCTGTTCAAAGAAGAATTCTCCTACCGCTGTTCCATTTCGGTTATTCTCATCTTACATACGTACAAACTATGTGGTAGGTTACAGTTTGGCAAACACTCCTCCCTCTCCACCTTTGAGGGGAGGTACGTCCCCACCCTACTGATCCTGGGTAACTTGATTTAGCCAATGGTTTTCAAGCAAGGCATGCCTCCTGCGCTCCTGCCTTCTCCGGGAGCTAAACATGCCCCATGGGGGCCCCAGAAGGATGAGGGACACCTGTAGCAGACCTGGACCCAATCCGTGGCCGGGAGCTAAGGCCAGTCAGACCTGTGGATGTGTGGGCCAGAGAGACATGTTAATGTCCGTGAGCCACTTGAGTTTTGGGGTGGTTTGTTAAGCAGCATTATTATCGGAACATCTGACTGATACAGG
Source organism: Panthera uncia (assembly GCF_023721935.1). NCBI lineage: Eukaryota > Metazoa > Chordata > Mammalia > Carnivora > Felidae > Panthera > Panthera uncia. The sequence continues at coordinate 14,515,270 of NW_026057588.1, forward strand.
ACATTTATGTGATTTACTTCTTTCAAACATTTGTGTGACATTGTTTAACATACTTTGTAAATCTTCTCTACGTGGGTTATTTTGAAAATTCATTGTAACGAGAGGTTAGAAGGCACCCTTCCTACTTCAGTTTCGACCGAGGTGCCGTGGTGACAGAAATGAAAATAGCGAATGGATGAGAAAGTAAAAAGGAAATAATCTAAAACCTGTTCTGCCAAACCAATGAACCTTCTTACCCCCTACGCAAACTACAGAGGGAGCTGCTGGAAGGAACATCTTTGGAGAAAGCTGGGTGGCGAACACCATCATCTCTGCACCCACTCTCGCTGGCAGCAGGGGCCTCTGAGGTGAGCCTGTAGTCAAGAGGAGCCTGGGGGACCAGGAGGGTGGACAGGGAGCCCAGAGAATTCGCAGTCAGCTGTGGTCACAGTCCCAGGGACACTCCCCTGCCTCCCATTTCCTCCTCGTGCTCCAACCCTCGACAGGCCAGAAACAGGTCAACATGGAACAGAGGAGAGGGGAGAAGGAGCAGCCCTGAGCTGGGAGGTGGGAGAATTTGCTGAGAAGTCAAATCCGGAGATTTGAGGAGTATCTCAGACGTGTTGTCCCAATGACCAAACTGAGTGGAGACTCCCGTGGCTATAGAGCAGCCGATTTCTACAGTCAGGAAGTCAGGCAGAGAGGCTACGGCTCCTCCCAGAGTCACCACCCAGGGGCAGGGGAGCGCGACACTGGCTGGAAGATGTTAAAGGGCGGTGGAGACACCACAAGCTATGCTGTTTACATGATGATGATTAAAAGCAGTATGAGTTGCTGGAAATGAGCGAGCAGTCAGCTCGCTAAGATTTTCTTAGAGGATTGTATTCATCCTCCACAAAAACCTCACCTTATGAGTACTGCGGTAGATTTCCTAATGCTTCTCTTCCCACCGTAGGGTAATTTTTAAATAATGAGATTCCTAACTAAAACATATTCCATGGAACCCAAACACAGTGTAAGGCTTGTTTGGGTTCTGACTCCCAAGCCCCCACCCTCCCCCAACGTGACAAAGGGGGCAGTGTAACATTCCTGCATCTATTTGAGACGAGCATTTCTGGGATGCTCTCTTGGACGCTGGGGATACAGCAGTCCCTGGCCTCCAGAGCTTTATAATCCAGGAAGAGAGGCATACTAAACAAACTTACAAATTAATTTATAAAGACAAAGGAAGTGAATGGGGTACAGACAGAACAACAGAAGGACCTGATATGGACAGGGAGACCCCAGGAGGGCCTCTCTGAAGAAGTGATTATTACACTGGGATCGGAGGCTGAGTAGGAGCCAGAGGAAGAGCTGAGGGGAGGGACCTGCAGGCAGTGGGCACTGCATGTTCAACGCCTGACTGTGAAAGACGAGGCTGGGGTGGTCTGAGCCCAGACAGTGAAGAGTCGGATGCTCAAAAGGTCACTGGGGGCCAGGCCTCGCAGGGCCTTGATGGCGTGTTAGCGCTTTTCATCTTGATCATGAGACCAAGCAATCATTTCACCACCTGGGCTGGCTCATCACGATCTGCACCCCCAGATCTGGTGTCTGCTGCTCTCTGCCCTGCTCAGTGCCCTGGCAGGTAGGTTTCTGCAGGCTATCACCTTCACCTGGGTTCCCATGCCCTCCAGCTTCCAGTGAATTTGGTCAACAGGAAGCACCAGGAGGTGACAGGAGAGAGAAGTTCAAGAATTTCTTTCTCTTCACGGCCTTCCTGTTGGGCTGGGATAGCGGCTGTGGTTGAGTCCTTGATCCTTCAACTCACAGCCATAGATAGCTCCTGCCTGGTGCCCCCTCTCCCAGAGCCATAGCTCTCTCTAGCTTCCAGAAACTTCTCCCATCCTCTCTAACCTCAAGCCGAAGGGGTGGGTGATGGCTCCCTGCTGCTGGTGGTTCCCAGATGCCTCACTTTCCTGTACTTGTTCCCCTAACCTAAGCATACCTGTGAATGGACTGTTCACTAACCCTCAGTTAAAACCCTAAGGGAGGCATCTGCTTCCTGAGGGTCCATGATGGACACAGGTGCTAGCAACAAGTGACAACCAGACTGACAACCTGCGAGGATCGCCATGGCTGCCCCATGAGGAAAGCACTGGAAGGAGCCTGGGGCAGGAGACTGTCAAAGGAGCCCTTGCACACCCCAGGTGGGTCAGGCCAGATCCCTTGCTGCACTGTTCACTGTCCAGTGACACTCCTCCAGTGCAGGAGTGCCATGTGGGCAGATGCCACACTGAGCTTAGCTGGTCCACCAGCACCAGCATAGGTGTTCACTATTGATTTAAATAGCGATTTAAACTTGAACAGACCAGGAAGAAACAGATTTCTACCAATGCACAGCAGGTGCAGGTCTGATGGAAAAAGGCACTTTCCAGGGGTGCAGTTCTTCAAAGGCCACACAAACCAGGCAGGTTTTCTGGGCAAAACCGTGTGGGCGTGGCCTTGCCTACAGGACGGGGGATGGACCAGATGACTTCGCCAGTCTTTCTAATTAACGGTATGTTCGCATTGTACGTTACAGCTGTGAACAGCGCTGCAACGGCTCCGGTCAGCACTTGGCTGTGTAGAGTGATGGATTTTGGGTTTCCCCACAGTCCTGATTCATGATTTTAAGAACCACGAAATTATAAGCTGCTGAAGGCTTCTGGACAATCAGAACAGCGGGTCCTTTGCTTCCCAGCAGGATGGACTGGGTTTTCACAGCCCACAGGCTGCAGGGATGCTGGTGTGCCACCCAGAAACGGCACATTGAAACCGGAAAGGACGGCACCTCATCACGCAACCAGGAGACGGTGTGACACCAGGTCACCTGGCCACTGTAGCTCAGTAAGTATTTCCAGAATATTCACAATTACTCATTCAACAATTCTTTTCTCGGTGCCTATGATATTTGGGCCAGGCATCTGTCCGGCCAGCAAAAATGTTTTTAAGGCTCACTGTATGGCAAGCCCCGTGTCACAATAGATACATGAAGGGGAATGTGACATGGGGTTACTACCTTCAAGGGAGGCAAGGGCCACCCTAATAAGTCATTTTTACAGCATGAGTGCTGCCACAGAAATGTGTTTGGGGACACAGAGGGGACCAGGTGTGGTCTGTCCGGAGAGGAGCTGCCTGTAGGGAAGGAGGGGAGAGGAAGGGAGAGGGTGTGGGAGGGGGTAAGCTTTGGTTGTATCTTTAACATTTTCTTTCTTTAAAAATAAAGAAAAGAGAGAGAGCTGAAGCAAATATGGCGAAATGTTAACATCTGCTAAATCTGGTGGTAGGCACATGGGTGTCTGTTATATTATTTTCTGTGCTTTTCAGGATGTTTAAAATATTGCATAATAAAAATATTTTAAATTAAATTGTAAGAAACAAGAAGGGTTTGTGAATCAGAAGCAAGCAAGCATCCTGGACACCATGCAAAGGCTGGCCTGGAAAAGTGGGGGGTTGGTGGAAGGTTTGCCGTGACAGCCCTGGTGGGAGCGTGGGAAGGGGAGAAAGGCCACCCCCATGCCCCCGGCTCAACCCCCTGCCTCTGATGTGCCAGGAGAGGGAGGCCTTCTCCTCTGTGGTGTGTGTGTGTGTGTATGTGTGTGTGTGCGCGCGCACAACTCTATCTTCCCTCACCAGGGCTACCTTTCAGCTGCCGAGGAACGTGGGACCTCCGAGTGAGCTCTGGCTCTCACAGCCCGGAGGTGTGGGCACGGGTAGCTGCTGCTCAGAGTACCAGATGCAAACGGGTGAGGACACAGGGGGCCTGTGGCCTGATGCCCCGTGGAGGCCCTGCCATGCAGTGTGCTGGCTCCCAGCAGCCACCTGGGCGGCACATCCAGGACAGTGTTCTGAACCACACGCGCTACGCGGTGGATCCCCCCCTCCCTTCTCTCACACACCCGGCTGACATGGGAGATTCCGGCAATTCCTCAAGACTACCAGTGCACGACGCACACACCCTTGGGCCCAGGGACTCCAGTTTCAGGAATTCTCCCATCTGTATAGTCGGACACAAGTGCAAGGAGAGCGGATGCAAGGTTGTTTGCTGCCGGATGGAGGGGAAGAGCGGCTGACAGGAAACGGCCCAGGTGCCCATCGATGGGGGGAGATTCTCATGCATCCGCACGATGGAATGAAAAAGCACTTTATGTATTGGTTTGGAGAGATCTCAAGGATTGGTGAGAAAATACAGGATTCAGAACAGCGTGTGTTATGCTCCATTCGTGTTAAAGAGGTGAAGAAGAATACTCGTAAGCACGTGCTGGTGTATGTATAAAACATCAGGATGCACAAGAAACCGCGAACAGGACAGCTGGGTGGTGGGAGACTGTGACCTTTTTTTACTTTTTTATGTTACATTTTGTACCGTTTGAATTTCAAACCGTTCTCAGAAAATGGAAAATAGCGCTCCCTTGCCCATTCCCCGGAGCTTGCGGTGCTATCCCAGGGGCAAGTGCTGCCCTTGGCCCGGGGCCTAGGTCCTTGATCAGCTGGTTTTCAAGGACGAGGGCTCTCTCCTCACCCCACACCCAGAATGCTTTCCATCTGGCCTCTGGGTGCTGGCCACTCCGCTGGTGAGAACTGGGGCTTGGGGAGGATGCTGAATGAGCCTGCGGCCTGTGTCGCCTGTTGATCTGTGAACCAGAACCACACCTCTATCCCTGCCCCCGTCCTTCCAACTTGTGATTTCCCCCTGGGCCACCACTCCTATGCCTCAGCCTTGTGCCCGCTACCCAGGCGTGGCGCAGGGGTGGTTTCACTCTACGATGGGCACCTCACCCCCAACCAGATCAGTGAGCCGCAATTCTGGGGCTTCTTTTCCTGGGAAAGCAAAGCTTTCTTTTCGCTGGATTTGCAGCTGGGAGGATGTCGAGCTCAGAGCTGCCAGCAAATGAGGCAATGTATAGGAAAGTGGAGCAGATCCAGCTACGCCTGAACCTGTCATTTGGGAGTCGATGTACACGAATGCCTTCTGTCTTAAGCCAGGTTGAGGAGGAGTTTTTGTCCCCTGCAACCAAAAGATTCCAGGCAACTACAAATCCCCGATGGTCTCCTTATCAACACTGGGGTGACATGCCCCTTTCTCGCTGAGGATCGCTCTCTTACAAGGCGCGGGAATGTGAGGACAGAGCTTCCCTGAAAGCAACACAGGAGCCGGCCCACCTGGGCGGCTGCTCTCTGCTGGCTGTCTTTCTGCACGCTGCCTGGAGGCTGGGAATCAGCTGCTGTGACTTCCTGTGCGTGCAGGGGTTGGGGGCCGTCCCGGGGCTGTTCCCTGGGGCCCACGTGGGAGGTGCATACCTGTAGCAGACATTATCAGTGCAGGGGTTGTGGGCTCGGACAATGATGAAGACGTGCTGAAAGTGTGAGCGGATGTTCTTGGGGGTGAAAGGCAGCGCCCCCGGCTCCTGGAAGATGATCGTCACAATGTCGTTTCCTATGTGCCTCTTCCTTAGTAGCTGGTGAATGGAAACAGGGGACAGGAGGGCGGCACCAGTTGGCTTGAGGGCCCTGCCTGGACCCTCACAGCAGCCTCCCACCGCCCTGTGGTTCTTGCCCCCCTCTCCCGTCTGGTCCCCACACACAGCCAGCGAGAGCCCCGGACCTTGGTCGGATCATGTCTCTCCTCGCTCAGAGCCCTCCAGTGGCTCCACCTCACTCGGGGGAAAAGACCGAGTCCCCACATGGCCCAGGGGGCCCCATGCCCCCCATGCCACCTGCCCCCACCGCCGCTCTGACATCTCCTCCCACGTTCTCCCTCGCTCACTCTGTTCGACCACGCAGGCCTCCTGCTGCTCCTCAAACATGCCTTGTTTCCTCAAGGCCTCTGCAGTGACTGTTCCCTCGGCATGAAACATTCTTCCCAGACAACTCCATGTGGCTCCCTCTTTCAGGTCTTTGCTGAGACACCTCCCTCCCATGGAGGCCTTCGCTGAGTGTCCCCACGACATGCCCTCTCTCTACTATCCTGCCGCCGTCACTCGACATTTATCGACACTCGGCACACGGTGGCTCTTCCCTCTTCCTTCTGTTTCTGGTCTGTCCCTTCCCACTAACACGTCAGCCCTGCGACGCCAGTGGTTTTGCCTGTTTCGTTTGCGGCCTACTGCTGTGTCCTCGGTGTGAGAGCAGCACACGGCACACAGCTCTTACAGAATGCTCACAGGTTAACCTTATGAGGCCATGGACACCTGACCACTGCTGGTCTATAAAATCTACAACGTCACCTGTACCAATGGAAATAATATACACTTGCTGAACCACAAGTCTGTGGGGTTTCTGTTCTTTAGAAACTAGGAAGAGTTGTTTCAGGACAGAATCTGCACGGCACATCTAGGAGAGGAGCTGCAGGAAGCAGGTATTAGCTGTTCTTGCCCACTTAGCACCCTTTCCTTCTTCTCCTGACAGCTACGTCCCTCCCCTGTAGGAAAGCACCTGCCTGATCTCTATCAGCGTCTCAAGTTGAGCTGACCCCACTCACCATCCATCCCCAGGGGTGGACACGTGCTTCCGGCTCGGCCAGTCAGCCCATTCCTTCCCTGCCCCAGGCCCCGGGGACTGGCAAGTGAATAGTCCAACAAGATTCAGCCCTGAAACGTTTCTGGGACACTAGGGAGGCACAGCTGTCTCCCCCACTGGGGTGGCTACGTTGGTGGGATGTGAGCTGAGGGCAGCTAGGGGGCATCTCTGCCACTACCTGGGAAGACCTGAAAATAAGGTCACTATGAAGAAAAGCAGAGCTGCAAAATTCAAAGGGTCCCTAACATGCTTTGAGCCCCCGGATCCAGCCGTACCTAATGCTAGCCCTGTGCTGGCACGTCAGAGTTACATAACCCAGTAAAACCCATTTATTGTTTATGCCAATTTGGTTCGTATTTCTGTTACGTCTGGTTGAAATAACATTGACTGGTTTGTTCTTCTTTCTCACAGGACCCCTGATGACTCAAGAGACCTTGAGGGGAACTGGGGTAGCTACAGGCAAGCAGGGTGGCTAAGGAACAGCTAGGAAAAAACTGGTCTCAAACGACACCTGACCTAGCCTCCATCCCCCAGGTGATGTGACCATGGTGCGGAGGGTCTCCAAGGCCATGGGCGGCAGCAGGAGAGCCCATGCCAGCCAGACAGCCAGCTAACGACCGCGGAGGGAGACTGCCTTGGGGTTTACTTGTGCACCAACTGGAAATCACATGGGACCCCTGCCCTGGGCCCCACTGACCTGCTGCCTGTTGTTGGGGGTGTAAGGGAGCAGGGTGGAGACGTGGAACATGATCTCGTAGTCCTGGTATGTCGTGTAGAGGGAGTGGGTGCCCGTAGAGTCGGCTGCAACAGAAACACCAGTTAGCACCACGTTTCCCAAACCTCTGGGCTTGTGCCACAGCCCACATGCCATCTGTGTTAGTTTTTAGCTTGATGTTTTCACTTCACTCTACTCTTTAAAATTAAATAAATTTAGGTAAAAAGGAAACCTTATGTTAGACACCCACCAGACTGGTAAAAAAAAAAAAAATTAAAAGTCTGACCGTACCAAGGGTTGGCGGTGATGTAGAATGACTGGAGCCCTTTATGCGGCTGGTCAGGCGTGCGAATTGGTGCAACCACTTTGGAAAACTTTTTCACAACATCTAGTGAACCTAAAGATCAGCTTAATTGATGACTCAACACTTCATCTCCTAGGATCATAATCCAGAGAAAAGGTACACATGTGCCCTGGGATATGGGTACAGGCACCTTCAAATGTCAGTCACAAGAATGGATCAACCATGAAACGAGCCACAGTCACCACATGGGCGAATCCCATATATACAATGTTGAATGAAAGATGCCAGACACAAGAGGAGCACGTAGCGTGTGATTCCATTCACGTTACGTTAAAAAACAGGCAAAACAAATGCTGTTTAGAGATGCATGTATAGGTGGCAAAACTATGAATGATAATCACGAGAGTCAGGATACTGGTTATCTCTAACGGGAGGGGGTTGTGACCAGGCAGAAGCACATCTGATTGTTGGTTCCATGTTTCCGAGGGGGAAACTGAGGCACAGGGAGGGAGGGACTTGCCTAAGGTCACACTGCAATGCGCAGTGAAGTCTGGACTGGAACTCGGGATGTGGGACTCCAGTGTTTTCTTAACAGGACTCAGTGTTGCTCTTACCCAAATCCCTAAACTTCAGCCCTAAAGGCCCTGCACGGTGGGTCCTGCCTGCCTTCCTCACTTCATCCTCTCTCTACATGAACTTCCCTGGACAACAGCCTTTAGACCTCGGGGCTTTTGCACGTGCTGTTCCTTTACGTGGAATACTTTCGGGCTCCTTCATTGCCTCTTTTATTCCAACTCACTCTCCTCAGGCCACATGCCATGTTCTCAAGGAGCCCTTCCCCACTCCAACATAAGATCAGGTGCCCCATACATGCTCCTATCATCTTGAACTGCCCAGGGAGGAAGGCTGGGAGGTTTCTGTGGAGCGCGTGAATGAGCCCACGAACCATGTTGCCAGGAACTCCAGGGTGTCATGTTCACCCCGGGAAGCCCATTCTTCCAGCAAGCTTTATCTAGTTGAAGGTGCTGGGGAAACAGTGGTAGAACAGGCCCAAGAGTCCCCGTTCTTGAGGCCTCACATTTTAGGGTGGGGGGTAGCTGTGACAGGTGAGGGCACTGAAGCCACAGCTGGTCAGTGCCAGAGCCAGGCCTGAAGCCAGGAGACCTTCAGGTGGCTGCAAGCCCAGGGCATCCCTGTCTGGTAGCTGGGGAGACTGGCCGGGAGCACTGTGCTCCTTGGGGTCCTCAGAGAAAATCTGCTTCCTGCAGAAGCCACATGGCAGCGGCTGGTGTGCCCTAGAGTGCTGATTCTCTGCGAGGCACTGTGCCAGCATCTGACGCTCACGGCCAACTCGGGGACGGGGGAAAAGACTATGGCCGTCACTTCGTGCAGGACGCTGACCCTCAGGAGCAGGCATCTGTCTGAGAAGGCGGACAGTAAGTCTCTGCTTCCTTTTTCTGAGCACACTGCCCCCACACTGAAGGAATCACCAGCGGAACCACTCCTGCTGCGGGCTTCCAGAGCGCCAGGAGCGGACAGGATGCAGGCAGCTCGGGGAGGCCAGGCAGGTCCAGGGTCTGACACAGAGCGAGGGCTCAGTAAGATAGTTCAACACCGCGCTCCCGAGGTAAACACAACTTTACAGATGAGGAAACGGAGGCAGAGACAGCCAAAGCCACTGGTCCAACACCCCTAAACGAGCAATGGCTCATTCCTCCCACTGCTTCCTTCAACAGACAACAGCCATAAGCACCCGCCTAACACTTCATCCGTGTCTCTAAACGTGGTCTCATCTGGGCCTCCCTTCTCCAGATGAGGAAACTGAGGCATGGCCAGGTAAGGTGAGGAGCCAGTGATCAAGCCACAGCCCCATCGCTCAGGGCCCGACTCAGCCTAAGCAACTATCCCAGCTACAGCTCACCTCTAAGGGGTCCTTCCCATAGGGAGCCGTGACGCCAATTTACAACATCACTCTTCCAACCCCCCAAAACTGCCAGGACACATTTTAATCCTATAGATCATATACAAACATATTATGCATATAGATGCATATTTATGTGTGGAAATGCCAGAACGGGTATGTTGTACCTCGCACCTGCCTTAAGAAACAGACCGCCTGCCACCAATACTCTTGTGAAAATGTGAGCATCGTTTCCTAGTTATATCCACACTCTCCCTGGAGGCAACCACTACCTTGAACGTCACGTCCATCACGGCCTTGCTTTTCTGTAGTTTTCCTACGTCAGAACAACCCCCCAGACAATATACTGTTGAATAAAAGCCATCTTTCGGCACCTGCTTTTGTGAGGCCCCCTGTCCACGCTCAACATCAAGTACGTGGCCTTCGTCCAGGCTGACGCCTGCAGCTCTAGTTCACTGCTGTCATTGCCACACAGCTCTCTGCCGCACAAAATACCACAATTCTGCCCGTGCACGCTGGGCACCATCCAAGCACTGGTGGTTATGAATATTCAGGACATCTCCCAACGCACATGTGCATGAGTTCCCAGAGGACATGTCTAGGAGCGCAACTGCTGACTCACAGGGTAGGTGGGTCTTTAAACTTTACTAGAACATGCCATACTGTTTTCCAAAGCGGTCGCACTCTCTGCACCCCCGTCAGCAGAGTCTGAGAGTTCCCACGGCTCTGCGTCCTTACCCAGGTATCATCAGGCCTTGTGACGTTTGCCCCTGGGGTGGCCGTGGGGTGGTGGTCCACCGGGATCCCACTGGTTCCCCCACGAGGCCACTGTGCCACTTACTCTTGACATCCAGCTGGGCGGCGTACTTGGTGAAGCCCTTCAGGCAGACCTTCTCCCCGATCAGGGAGAGGAACTCCTCAAAGGCGGGGCCGGCCTCCTCGTTGTTGTACATCTCCTCCTCCGAGCTCTGGCCAGCCTTGCAGTAGAGGATGCCCACTTTGTGTTTCCGGCACAGCTGCAGAGGCGGGCCAGGCGGAGACGTCAGAGGGAGGGGAAAAAGGGGCTTTCTCAGGTGTGGTGCCCAAGGAGCTCCTGGGGTCACACAATAACTCGGGGCCGCAGCCAGAGAGGAGGGAGAAAGGTGTGGGGGGCACATCCCAGTTGTCCCTCCCCTCCCCTCCCATTCCAGAGAGGCACAACAAGGTGTCACACAGCCCGCTCTCGTTCTCTCTACGGAGGGCCACGCCACTCTCAAGAATTAAGACACCGTTGCCTTGGCTGGCTACCCACAGGAGGTGGACTGGAACTGGCTAAGACTTGGCAAAAGGAAATTCTCCAGGGCTCAGGGCTCAGTGCAGTCAACTGTTTTCAGGGAGTGAGCCCTCAGTGACCACATGTTTATTTTATGTATCTCATTCTCCTGGTCACTGGTGACTGGACCGTGACAGACACCTGACCTAAGCGTGGGCCAGTCAGAAGCTCTCCTGGGACCAAGAGTCAGCTAGCTGGGGTCTGCACGTGGCTGTTATTCTCACAGAAACTCTGGGAGCTGTGGGAGGATGGAGAAGCAAAGGGAGCCAGTGTGCAGAGATGGGAACATGCCCCCTAGCCTGTCCCCCACCATGAAACCTGGTGGCTGTCTCATCCCCAGACCATTTTCCTCCTGAGACCCAGTCATATTCTTGCTCTTGGCTCCCTTGGAATTTGATTAAGAGATCCCTCTTTTTACCTAAACTAGGTCAGGTGGGTTCCTATTCTTGGAAAAAAGAACAACAACAAAAAAGACCAAGACAGAAAGAGGTACCAGGATGGGGCTGCAGGCTACGGTCCCAGGGGCCCCCCACCCGGAACCCCGGCTCACCCCTTGTTCGTCGAGCTTCAGCAGCTGCTCGGTCACCTTGGGCGTGTTGAGAGCCAGCCTCAGGCAGTGGATGTTGAGCTCCGGGATGACATACTCCAGGGCATCCTTCAGGGGCAGGCCCCGCCCCGTCCCATGCTTTGTGGCTGTGGGTGTGGCGTCCTCCAGGATGGATCCCCGCAGGGTGATGAGCTGTTTGAGGGAGAGAAGAGAAGGTCAGGAGGCTCTCAGGACCCAGGAAGGAACAAGAGCCCATGAGGGTGTCCTATTCTCAGAGCAACGTGTGCGATGGTCAAAGAAGCTTGGGTCCCAGGGCCAGCCTGGGGTTTGGACCAGGACTTGAGCTTGCCGCCTCCTGCTTGTGTGATCTTGAGCAAGCGCCTTCAGATCTCTGGGCCTCAGCTTCTCTTTCACGAAATGGGTACGGTGACGGCATAAGCCCAGAAGAGCGCCGGGAGGATTAAGTGGATGAGTCAATGAGACAACGGATGGAGCACACCTTTATCCGTCAACAAATACCGACTACGTGCCCCGGAGACCTAGCCCTGTTCTGGGTGCGGCAAACAAAACAAAGACCCAACTGGTCTTCACCCGACTGGCATTTAAGTGGGGACACAGATTATGTCAGCTAGTAAGATGTATAATGAATAAAACAGGCTCCACAAGGCAAACCCTCAACGAACACTGTCTTCATTACAACACGTGTGAACATATTACTGTAGTAACACGGTTGGTCTGTGGTGGGGCCCAGGCATCTACGTACATGTGCATATACATATTCATACTTATACCAATGTATACTTACACAGACACACACACACACACACACACACACACAGACACACAGACACACACACACACGCACACACCCCTTTTCAGTGCCATTCAGATGATTCTGCTGTGTAGCCAGGATTGAAAACTTTTAGTCAGGCCAATCACGGCCACCTCATTTCACTTTCCCAGATGGTGCTTTCCATGTTTTTCCTATAGCTGGCCACATGACTAGCTACAGGTAATGAAATGTGAGGGGAATTCAGCTGGGGAAGGACTTTTTGGACACATTTGCTTCCCTTCGTTAAAGGAAAGCCCCTTTCCACCAGCCCATTTCTTCTTGCTAAGGACACTGGTGTGAGGGTAAGATGTTTGGGGCTGTGGCAGCCATCCTGTGTTTGCGAGGAAAGAGACAACAAGAAAACCAGAGAAGTCCATCTCTGCAGCTGCCCACCTCCAGGCTTCTTGTTAGAGAATTAAAATAACCCTCTATTTGTTTTAGCTATGGTTACTCAGGTCTTCAGGTTTACTCTACAGGCAAAGCAGTTTCTAACTGATATACCTTTATAACAAAGTCGCATTTATGAAGGTGCAGTGGTACAACAGTAATTACCTAATTACGTGCACACGTCTGTTCAGGGGGAGGTTTTATCATCTCCATGTTGCAGATAAGAAAACTGAAGCTCCGAGAGGTTAGGTGCCTTCTCCAAGGTCACCACAGCTAAGTGACTAAACCAGGATTCCCACGCAGCCCTGAATTTTCCAAAACTTACAGCTTTCGCCGCTGACAGTGTTTTATTTTTATTTTTGGCTGTGAGGTACATCCTCATACAGTAAAGTACTCAACACATGGAAGCATACCTAAAGGAATGATCACAGAGTGAACACCTAGGTAATCCCCACCAAATCAAAAAAGTATTTTCAGCCCCCCAAAACTCCTTCCCTCCTCCCCAAAGGCAACTCCACCCTGACTTCAAACTCCAGAATTTATTTCTGCCTGTTTTGGAGCTTCAGGCAGTTTGTATTCTTTTATATCTGGCTTGTTTCTCTCAATGCTGTGGATATGAGATTGGCCACGCTGCTGTGAGAAGCGGCTGTATTGCCACAACGGATTTATTCCATTCTACTGTTGAGCACGGGAACCGCTTCCAGTGTTGGACAACTATGAACACTGCTCTTAGGAACACTCCCAGGAGCTCCTCTTATTGCACATGAACAAATCTTCTTCTGGGTCTATACCTAGGAGGGCAACTGCAGAGTCACTGGGCATGTTCATCTTTAATTTTCCTGAACTGCCCAAGAATATTCCAAGTGGTTGTACCAATTCATGTCCCGCTAGCCCTGAGAGTCCCTGTGGCTTCAGGTCCTCACTTGTACCAGCTCAGGCTTCTCTATCCGCAACGTGAGCTGACCATCAGGTGATGCCATGCCCAGGGCCAGGCACGCAGCTCCAGCCCCAGCAAGGCAGCATGACAGGGTATTGGCAGCAATACCGGGAAAAACACCCCCCCCTCAGGGGATTGCTACAAGCACCCAAGATATACTTGAAGCTATGATATAAAGACTAAGGATGAGATGCCAGGGTGGCTCAGTTGGCTAAACATCTGACTTCAGCTCAGGTCATAATCTCGTGGTTCACGAGCCTAAGCCCCGCCTAGGGCTCTGTGCTGCAGCTCAGGGCCTGGAGCCTGCTTCAGATTCTGTGTGTCTCTCTCTCTGCCCCTCCCTGCTTGTGCTCTGTCGCTCTCTCAAAAAAAAAAAAAAAAAAAAAAAAGACTAAGAAGGATTAATCAGTAGTACCTGGAAAAACATGCCTGTCCTAAGTCAACAGACAGAAGAGATGGCAAAAATAATGTGTCACGGCATTGCCTCTAAGCATACAGCTTGCCAAATAGGACCTGGGCAAGAGGCATGCATGGAAGGAATGGAGTGATCTTGTGTTCTGGAGTTCCCAGCTGTAGCCTTGGTAATTAATAAAAAAACAAGTCGCTTTTATCCTAAGGACAGTAGTCTTGAAACAGATCATGAAAATCAACCATGTTGGATGCTTTGCCCTGCCAGTCTGGGAGGCCCTGGGATTGTGGGTTTCAATCAATGCACCAATTGGATCTGTTTTTGTATCCTGCTGAAACTGGCCCGCAGCGCCCTCTGCTGGGGCCAAGCAGAAGCATGGTCCTGCACCTCAGTCTTTCTCCCACTCTAGAGACAGGTGGCCTACTGTCACATTTTGGCTCTGAAGACTTGACCAAAAGCCACTACTTGAAAAGCTCCCAGCTTTGCCTTCTCTGCTGGGGAGATTAAGTAGGGCACTGGCAGGGCACAACGAGTGGCCATCTCTACTCTCCACCTGGTCCTGTCTGTCATCATTGCCTACCTGGCCTATGATGATAGCTGCCTTCTGGTCTCCCTGCTCCCACACCACTGCCACCCCGGCCCAGGCCACTCTTCCTGCAGCAGCTTGAGTCAGACCACGCCTCTCCTCTGTGCAGAACGGGCTAGTGGCTTCCCATTTCTCTCCAAGTAAAATCTATACACCCTGCTCAGCCTGCAAGGCCCTGTGTGACCTCATCCTCAACGATACCCGGCATCCTCTCGCTGAGGGTAAGCAGTCACACGAGCCATAGAAAAGTCTCAAGGCCATGTATGCAGGGAGGTTTCTGTTTGCACAGGTTGTTCTTTGTTGGCTCCTGACTTAGATGCATTTTTCTCTGCTGGGCGGTGGGTGCACGCGTCGGGGACTTCTGGGAGGTCACCTAGGAGTCTGTCTGCCTGGATTCAAGTCCTGACTCTACCCATTCCTTAACTGTGTAACCCTGGGCAAGATGCTTAATTTCTCTGTGCCTTTTTCCTCATCTATAAAATGCAGATAATGACTCTCTCAAAGGGCTGTAAAGATTCAATAAGATAATCCACATACAGTGCTCAGCTTTGTATCTGGCATCCAGTGAGCGCTCAATACATGTTAGCCATTATTATGTATACATGTGTCGAATGTATTTGTACAAAACCATATGCATAGTTAAGAATTTACATTTCACCTTTAATAGGAAGCTATAGTTGACTTTTCTCCCCACTTACCAATATGCTTTGGAGATTATTTCCATAAACACACACACACACACACACACACACACAGACGATCAGAGTTACCTACTGAATACAAATGAAGTCCTAGTCGATTCACACTATTACACTTGCTTTTTTCACTTAATAGGAGACTCTCCCTTTTCTACTTTGTACACTTACTTATATACTTAAATTCTTAATGAGTGACTGTTACTTTTTATTTATTTATTTATTTTTTATTTTTTATTTTTTTTAATGTTTATTTATTTTTGAGACAGAGAGAGACCGAGCATGAACAGGGGAGGGTCAGAGAGAGGGAGACACAGAATCTGAAACAGGCTCCAGGCTCTGAGCTGTCAGCACAGAGCCCGACGCGGGGCTTGAACTCACGGACCGCAAGATCATGACCTGAGCCGAAGTCGGCGGCTTAACCGACTGAGCCACCCAGGCGCCCCGACTGTTACTTTTTAAATAAAAAAGAAATGACAAATCCAAACCTCTAACCCTAAGAAAATCAAGGCCCATCAAAAACTCACGTTTGCTGGGCTAAGGGGGACTTGTTGGGCTTGGAGGCCAGACCGTCCCTGGTTGCCTGGGGTTTTCCTGTGTCCTGGGAGAGACACGCCAGCAAGGGGCTCAGGCCAGGGCTCGTCCTGTCCAGGCTGGGCAGGGCGGGGGGAGGGGGGCACTGTTCAGGCGTGTGATGCCAGAGCCCAGCTCCAAGTCTGTTCCTGCCCTGGCGGGAAGCTCAGTGCTGCCAACGCTCACAACCCATCTGCCGGGAGATATGGGCCCACTCGACTGTCTGCTCAGCGGCCGGGGGTGGCCATCTGGGGCGGGCCAGCCTGCTGGCCTGGAAAACAGCCCAGGCACTTCACCCTGGACCCCACACCTTGGTTTACGGGAGCCTAAGATATGTACATGTGGACAGGAGGATAGAACTCTGCCCGTGAACTCCACCTTTGGTTCCCGGCATGGCCCTCGGACCCTGGCGGGGTGTGGTGGGGACAGTGACAGGCCAGGCTCGTAGTAGCATCTACCACTTGGAGTACTCACTGCCTTACAGCCTCAGGCTACCACCTCACGTGTGCGAGTCCATGAGAACCTTCCCTGCCGCTCTAGGAGACAGGGAACAAACAGCACAGAGCCCATTCACAGATAAAGAAACTGAATCCAGCGGTAAAGCCAACATGATCACATGGTTAGTAAAAAACCAAGGTCACATGGTTAGTAAGTGGCAGAACTGGACTGAACCCAGGGCTGTCTATTCCCAGAGCTAGAATTCAAACCCCACAGGCAGTGTGCTGAGTGGTTAAGAGCCTGGGCCCAGGCCCCGGGAAGCTTTGGTCCATGTCCCAGCTCTGCCATTGGTGACTCTGACAAATGATGATCTCCCTGGGCTTCAGCCTCCCATCCTCATCTGTAGAATGGGAATAATGGGACCCATGTCATAAGACTGTTGAGAAGATTTGGGCTTCACGCATATAAAACATTTAGGACACTGTCTGGCAAGAATGTGTGTTAAAAGTATCAGCTATTATTGCGGATACTGTTGTTGTTACTACTGGGGGCTGTGGACTGTCCACCTTGTCGCCATGATAGGAAGGGCTTGAGGAAGAGGCACAGGAAACCTTGCTGGCCACTGCCCGCCCTCCAACTCAGGTGATGAGGTCCTTAGGTCTGAGTGCCCAGTAGGGCAGCTCCACCAGGAGCTGGGCTCGGGGTTGAGCCTGCATGCATGTGGAGTTAGAAAAAGGCCCGGTTGTGGCTGTGAACCTCATGGTGGGCCAAAATTCACAGGGCTGCCAGGAATGTGACAAGGGGACAGTAGACTGAGACCCTTACCAATGGCTAACTTCACTGGGGTCTTCCCAAGTGCCAGGCCAAGCACTGCCTAATGTGTAAGCCCACTGGATCCATGACTATAGAGATTGTAGGGACTGTGGGAAGACTGGGATTCCCAAGAGGGAAACTGAGGCTCTGAGAGGAGAAGCCAGGTGTACAGGTTCACAGCTGGTGAATGGCTGAACTAGGAATCCATACCAGGTCTCCAATGTGCCAGATGTGATCATGCCTCAGGACCTTTGCAATGGCTGTTCCCTCTGCCTGGAATGCTCTTGTTCTAGATGTCCACATGGCTCCTTCTCTCATGTCCTTCAGGTCATTACTCAAATGTTATCTTCCCAGTGATATGTCCTTGACCATTCTGCCTAAACACTGAACCGCGCCTTACACTTATCTCTTCCTTGCTTGACTTTCTACCTTGTCATCACTTACCACATTGTGTAATTTATCAAAGTATGTGTGTATTGTCTGCCTCCCCCACAAGAGTGCAGCAGGGATGACAGGTAGTGGTGCTGGGTGAATCTCTGCCGTGTGGATGAATCCTGGACCTGTGTCCTGGGGCCTCAAGAGCCTCATGCCGATCCTGGGTGGGGGGGTGGGGGGACTGGAGGCTTGTTTTGTGGGTGTTGGGGCTAGGAAGTGTGTGGAAGCAGGCACAAGGCAGGAGCAGCACTGAGCCGGTTTCAAACTCACTGAATAGGAACCACAGCAGAAACAATATACCCCGACCCAACATCCCCGCACCCAAGTCTCATGACTCCCAGTACATGCAGTGCAGGCCGGTATTTTAAAAATTCATTCTACATATTCCATTTTTATTAATAAGAAACAGTAGCACAAAAGTGCTGGCACTAAGCTGAGTTTGTAACTCATCAGTGGGTCTGCTGTGCAGTTTTGAGCCCCGTCAGTGGAATCCCAGAGGCAGCCGAGTGGGGCTAGAGAGCAGGCCGACTCTTCCCCTTGCCACTTACTGGATGCTGCTTTGGGCAAAGCCCTCAACCTCTCAGGGCCTTGTTTCATCATCCGACACAGTGTTATTAAGTAGATCTGCAATGTCACGGCAGTTGTAATGAAATATTATTTGCTAGTGTTTGTTATTTCACCCAGCAGTTCCCCAGATGACGTGACACAATCTGATGCCATGTGAGCTGTCACGTCACATTCTGCCCCAGTGCTCATCTGGCCACAAAGGTGAGGAGAGGGAAGAGGGGCTGGGTGACAGAGGTGCCGGTGACGAGGAGAGGTGGGGGCGCTGTGGGACTGCCTCCTCTAAGCTGCCACAAAGCCTCTGTGTCATCCACTCCCCCTCAGCAAGAGGGTCTCCGTGAGGGGATGGGGCTAGGGTCCTCGGTGTACCATCTGCCAGTCTGGATGACATCCAGGCTCGGCTGGCCTCACACCCAAAGTCCTTGGCGGCAGCAGCAGGCTGCTGGGGTCCCACCAGGACCTGGGCAAAGGCCAGGAACAAGGCGGATGGGGCAATGCAGGGCTGAAGGAGACCCACTTTGGGGGGCCTGCCCAGCTGACTACCATCCCTTTCCTGGAAAGCTCTTCCTTACTTGGGTCTTTTGGAAGTCTGCTGTTTTTGCTGGCCTAGCGCCCCTCTTGGCAGAAGAACTGCCTCCCCCAGGTGATTCCGACTGAACTGTCAATTACAGTGTGCTGCCCTGTCCCAGTGGAGCACACGTGATCCAAGCAGAGCCAGTCAGAGTCCTTCCCACAGATTTGGCAGCAAGTGTCTCTTCCTTGTGGAGGAGACGTACAAAGACGTAGAAGAGTTGAGCAGCCAGTCTCCATTTTCCCATGACATGGAGAGAGCTTGCTGGTGGCAGAAGAGAAGAGAATGACATTCACAATGCAAAAAAGCAGAGCTTATAGGAACAGAGCGGTCTGGAGGCAGAATATGGTGACATCATTTGAGTGCCTGGATCCAGCTATGCCTGAAGCTAGCCCTACCCCGCCCGGATTTGCAGTTATATGAACCGAAAAATTCTATTTCTGGCTTGAACCAGTTAGATTTCTGTCAATTACAATTGAGAGTCCTAATTGAGCAGGATGCCCCCAGCAGGCCTTGTTCCCTAGCCACGGCTGATATTTAGTCTAGGGGAAGACCTCCTCTGCCCAAACCAGGACAACGGGTTTCTCTACTCAGACTTGAAAGCGCTGCGAGTGTTTTGAGCTGAGCGGCACCAACAGCAGTGCCTGCTGTGGCTGAGATTCCCCAATTCCTGCCGTGCCTGAGGCTTGCTGCCTTAATTCTTTCCATTCTGCAGGACATCTCATGATCCTGAAAGGATCCCTTACACGTCTCCCTTTATTTCCTATTCTAACCAGAGTGAATCTCTTGTACAATGTAAGGATTGTGGGCTCTCCAAGATCCCAGTCCTGGCCTGGCCCCTTATTCACTGAGCCCATACAAGTCACTTCATTTCTCTGAGTCTTAGTCTTCTCTTCTGTAAAATGGAGACACAAACAGAAGTGCTCTCGGGAGGTTATTAAGAGGACTGCGTGAGGTGAAGCAGGGGAAGCACCTACCACAGAGGGTGAGGGGCTGTCGAGCTGTAATTTACGTAAACTAATAACGGTGATGCCACTTACCTCACGGGTCCGGAAGATGATCCTGTACTGGTACTGAGGCCCGTGGTCCTTGTGGTCCTCCAACTTCTCCCGCTTGATGCTCACAGCCACTGGCCCCAGTTTCTCGTCCACACCAAAGTAATTGGCATGTTCTGAGAGGGAAGCGTTCAGAGTGAGTTCTCTGGGAAGGAGGGGTGATGCCCGGGGCAGGTTCTTGGGCAACCCACGGGATCCTGCTCACACAAACCTCCCGCCTGGTCATGGCCACACTCGACAGAGAGACTGACGGCAAGACCTGACTGTGCCACCTCAGCCAAGTCACAGAACTTTTTTGAGCCTCAGTTCCTCCATCCGAAAAACGGGCGCCCTGACACTACCCGTAACTCATCGAGTCGATGTGAGGTGAGGGTGAAATGAGACTACAGATATTAAATGCTTAGCACAGTGTCTGGCACGTAAAAAACACAGCCTATGGTTATCCCAGATTTGCAAACGTCCATCATTGGCTCAGCTGCCAACCAGCCCTGTGAAGCGGTTAAGATTCTATTCTACCGCGCTGCTCGCAGGACTCAAATCCGGGGTGTCTGCCACTAGGTTAGATGGACGGCCCAGGCCAAGGCACTCCACAGCACTTTCATCAGGAAAACGGGAGCAGTAAGGCTGGACACACCTCTCAGCACAGTTGTGAGGATCAAACAGGTTAACAGGCGTGAAGCACTTAGCACAGAGCCAAGTACACAGTAAGCACGAAAGAAATGCTAGCTCTTATCATCCCAGGGCGTGATGTTTGTCACAGAAAAGGGACCATGATTCAAGTCCCCAAGCATCGCTTTTAGCCAACCATGCTTCTACACACCTAGGATACTTAAACGCTACTCTTTTCCCTCCCTCAATAGAGCCACTGAATCATGGAGCAGGTCTCCTGTTCTCTCCCCTAAAGAGCAGCTGTCTCCCCCTTTCTCTAAAACATGCTGCTGTTTTCTAATCCTTCCAGCAAACAGTTTTTTCCAATGTGTGACCCAAGTGTTTCCTGCTTGTGGTGGATAGCCACCGGCAGCCTGTCTTGACTCAAGTCAACATCCACCCCTTGCCAGAAATTCCTTCCCATCCCGGTGCTCTGAATATTTAGCTGATGGTTCCTGTTCTCATGAGATGCTTTTAGTGAACCAAAAGCTTATCGAAGGCCTAAATAATGTGTTAATTAACGGTGCCAGTCAGACCAGTACCTGCACTGGGTTAAACCATCTCCCCAGCAGGTCAGAGAGCATAAGCAGTATCTGCTCCACAGATAATCGGTTCATTCCTAAACATCTGCAGGGCTTGTTCTGTTTTGTTTTCTCCCGAAGCATACCCAGCGCCCTGCATTCCTGGCATATAGCAGGCGCTCACTGAACAATGACCGATGAGGAATTTATAAACTTCCAGGGCTACCAAGAAGTCCAATTTTGAAAGAAAAAAATTTTTTCTTAAATAAAGCTCCCTAGTGAGTACTTACTATCTGCCCAATGAAGAACTAAGTGCTTTAATGTACAATTTTATTTGATCCTCACCAATCTTACGTTGGTATTTCTATATGTGAGTTGGAAACAATGTGTTCTCTGTTGGTTAGGTACAAAAATGTAGAATCAGGTTTTGACTGAGTCATTCAAATCCTCTACAGCCTGATTTCTTGACCACTAGATGGGTGAATTTCAGAGAGACCCTGTCAGCGTCTCCCACTGATTGTTTACTTCTCCCTGTAGCCTTATCTGTTTTTCACTTATATCCCCCTAACCCAGGTTGCCAGGTGCACAAACATTCACAACTTTTCTCATTAGCAACTGTCTGGAACTTTCTTTTTCCCCATCCTTTCGATTTCTGTGTCCTTTTGTTTTGGGACATGCGATGCTGCTACAATCGTCTCCATTCCTCACGTGAGGACAGAGTCCCAGGGGTGAAATATGTCATACAAGCTAATAAGCTATGACACAGGCACCCTGAACCCAGGGCTGTGTGGACTCCAATGCTGGAGCTCCAGAGCCTGCACGCACTCTGAGCCCTGTGGAATGACTTAGTTGAAATTTGTTAGGTTTGACTAGGACACTGGCTGAAAACAATTTTTTTAAATAGTTGCTGTGGAGTACTAGCTGCCTATCCATTCTATTCTGCCCTTCTTTTCAAGAAAAGCCCTCTATTCTTAGGGGAGGAAAAGGGGATTTGTCTAGTTGAAAACCTGTATTTCCCAACCTGCCTTGTAGATAGGAGTGGTCAATAAGCAGCAGTGGCTGGATGGGGCTTCTGAGAAAGCTTTTTAAAGGGAGGTGATTTGACAAGAGATCTGCCTTTTTGCCCTTACCCTTTCCTCTTTCTTTGCCTGGAAATATGGATGCGACAGCTGGAGCTGCAGCAGCCATCTTGGACCAGACCACCTGAGGGCTGGAGGACATGCACTAAGGATGGCATTCCACTGATGCTGAGGGGTAACCATACCAGCCCTGGGCTGCTGACCTCCAGACTTCTTTATATCATAGAAATAAGCTTCTATGTAGTTAAAGTCTGTCACTGGCAGTTATGAGCAATTCTAAACCAATACAGTTGTCAGCATTTAAAAATTAGGAGAATCCGCATAAAAAAAAAAAAAAAAAAAAAAAAAAGCTTCATTTCAGGAGAATCCT
>NW_026057588.1:14537507-14650829 GCF_023721935.1 Panthera uncia
AAAAAAAAAAAAAAAAAAAAAAAAAAGCTTCATTTCAGGAGAATCCTGAAAGATCGGAAAGGCTGGCTTGCCTGTATTTCCTGCATGACAACAGTGGGCTGGAGCTGAGCAGGAGCTGCCCTTTGCCTCAGCCCTGCCCGGCTCCTGTAGCTGCCTGGGTTCTCTGCACGATGCTGTGTTGTCTCCTCAAATTGTCCCCCCAGCACTGATGAACCTAATGATGCAGGAAGCCCATGTCTCCCTCATGTTAACACCTTCTAAACGTCAATAGCTCCACCTTCAGAGGGGATCCAGAACCTGCCTGCTTAGTCCCGCACTCATGGGCTCCCAACCTGGATGTGTCCATCATCCTCTCCTGCTTGGATTACTACAGCAGCCTCCTCCCTGGCTTCCCTGCTTCCCCCTCCCCCAGCATCTGTCCCCCAGGAGGAGGCTGTGAACACCTGAGTCACTTCAGGGCCTTCTCTGCTCCTCAGAACTCTCTCGTGGCTCCATCTCACTCAGGGCAAAGACAGTGAGAGTCCTCGTCATGACTCACAAAGTCCCACACTGTGTGCCTCGTCACCTCTCTCCCTCAGCTCCTGCCACACTCTCTCAGCCACTCTGTCCCAGCAACACTGGCCTCCTCCCTCCTCCTTTAGTGTTTCAGGACTATTGAACTTGCTCTTCCCTGTGGAGGAACACTGTCCCCAAGCTCCACACAGCTCCTTCCTTCAGCTCTGTACTCAACTATCTAGGAGGTCCTCCCAAACCATTCCCTATTGCAAGCGAAGCCTCTGACCTTGACACGATTTCCCTCTCCCTTACTTTATGTTTCTCCATAGCACTTGCCACCCTATGCTGCCTTATATATTTTGCACATTAATCAAGTTTTGTTTTTTGTCTTGCTCCTCCCCCCCCCCCCCATGTGGGTGGGCGCACATAGGGAATGCATGAGCGGCGGGGGTCCCGGGGACAAGCCGCTGCCACCCGCCTGCCCCCGGTCACCTCGACCCACGAAGTGGTCCTGGTAGTAGCGGGCGCCCAGGTCCACGTGCTCGATGCTGTACTGCCGCGGGCGGCTCTGCGTCCTCTGCTGCTCCTTGGGCACCTCCAGCACCGAGATGCTGGCGTTGGTGCGGTGCGCGCTGAGGGCGGGCTCGGCGGGGCGGCCCTCGCCGCCGCTGCCGCCCGGGGAGCCCACGGCCACCCGCGAGAAGCTCACGTTGCGCTCGCACTCGCCGCCGATCTCGTTGCGGAAGTGCGGGCAGCTGAGCAGCAGGTCGTTGCTGTTGTCGTCGCCCAGGTCCTGCTCCAGGTTCTCCTTGCAGTTCAGGTCCTCCGTGCTGGGGAAGGCGGCGTCCAGGCCGCCCAGGCCGTGGGCCCGCGACGCCGAGAGGGCGGCCGTGGCGGAGGCGGCCGAGGCGCCCGTGGTGGTGTTGCGCCGCTGCGCCGTGGCCACCCTGTTGGCGGCCGCCTCGTTGAGGTCGAACAGCATGCTCTGCACGTCAAAGTGGGCGAAGCTCTTCTGGCAGACCCACGGGCGGCCGGCCTCCGGGGGGCTCCGGCCCTCCTCAGCCTCCCCCGGGGCCCGGCCGGCCTCGCCGTCCGTCTTCCCGCTCCTCAGCTTCCGGAAGATGGACGAGTCGGCCGCGTCCCCGCCGCCCAGGCCGCGCGCGGGCTTCTTGCGGGCCTTCTCTTTCTCCTTGGCGGGCTGGAGCACCAGGAGGCTGTCCTTGGCGGGCTGCCCGTTGCGGGGGTCCCCCTTGGCTCCGCCGCCGCCCCCCGGGACGTGGGGTCCCGGATCAGCCTGGAGCAGCTCACTGAGGGGCTGGGGGCCCGCGGCCTCCGGCTGTTCGCTGCGGAACTCGTTGAGAATGTCGAAGAAGCTCTGCTCCGGCACGCCCTGCACATCGATGGAGGACGTGCTGCCGTACTCGCGGAAGAGGGGCAGGGCCCCTGTGTGCCGGGGTCCCCGCGGCTCCCCCGTGTCCTCCGCGTCACACTCGCTGAGGGTGATCTCGCTGCTGCTGCGGTGCCGCAGGGGGAGGAAGGCCCTGCCGGGGGACCGGGGCCACCCGTCCTGGAATTCCACATCTTTGGACCTTCTCCTGGAGAGTCTGTGGAAGGCTTTGGGCACTGAGGAAGCCGGGGTGCTGACAGGAGGCTGTCCGTTCTGTACGCTCCTCATGGAATGGGCCACCTTTGTGGCCTTCGTGCCGTCTGCGTCCTGTGAGGGGCTTGGGTTGTTCTGCTCTCTCAGGGCGTCCCGCTTGGGCGGCCAGTCGGCCACTCTTGCGCGCACACCCATCTTGGGCACTGCAGGGGTGGTGGGACTGGGGCGGGTGGTGGCGCCGACTGGGCTGTCACCAATGGGCTGCGGCATGCCCCCGTTCTGGACCCAGAATCCCATGGGAGCATAGTCCCCTGCGTGTGGCCCGGGGAGGACATCGGCCCCCCTGGCCCCACAACTGGCTGCCAGATCCACACCATCACTGGGAATGGGCCGATAGGTGGTCATAGTCCACGGGCACTGGAGTGCTACTGGCTCCCGTGAGCTGCCGAGTAACTTTATGGGGTCCCCTGGCCCTCAGCCATTGTTCAGGGCCGCCAGTCCCAGGATGAAGGATGCTGGCCCTTGAAGCCTGACCGGAAGGTTGTGAGCCTGTGGAGTCCAGTTCTCCACCATCGCTGTGGACAACCGAGCCGGGACAACCTCAGGAGGCAGGTGCTGTCCTAGGGTCTCCAGACTGGGCGGCTCAGCAGGATAGAGCAAGCAGTAGATGTGGGCGAGGGCCAGCAGGCTGCTGGGCTGTCTTCCCTGCCATGCTGAAAAAGGAGAGAAGGCAAAGGTGAGATGTGATGTTACTGTTCCCAGAGAAACTTTTTGTGTGACAGCTTTATACTCATTTAAAACATTTTTTATTAGAGAAAATTTCAAACATACCCAAAGCAGGGGTGCCTGAGTGGCTCAGTCAGTTAAGAGTCCGTCTCTTGATTTTGACTCAGGTCAAGATCTCACAGTTTGTGAGTTTGAGCCCCACACTGGGCTCTGCACTGACAGTGCAGAGTCTGCTTGAGATTCTCTGTCTGCTCCTCCCCAACTTGTGCACACACACTCTCTCTCAAAATAAATAAACAAAATATTTTAAAAAACATACCCAAAGCAGAATAGTGTATTTATTGAGCACCCGACAAGCTTTAACAACCATTAACTATTCGCCATTTCCGTTTCATCTACCCATCCACTCCTACACTTTTTTTTTTTTTTTGACAGAATATTTTAGAGTATGTCCCAGGTATCAGCTCATTTCACCTATAAATACTTAAGCTTATATTATCTAGCAGTCAAGGCCTTTATTTTATTTTTTTTAAGGTTTATTTATTTTGAGAGAGAGAGAGAGAGAGAGCGAGCACACACACTTGCTTGCAAGCCAGGGAGGGTCAAAGAGAGAGGGAGAGAGAATCCCAAGCAGGATCCACTCTGTCAGTGCAGAGCCCAATGTGGGGCTTGATCTCACCATGGTATCATAACCTGAGCCAAAATCAAGAACTAGATGCTTAACCAACTGAGCCACTCCTAGTAGTTAAGCCTTTAAAAAATTAACCAAAAATACTCTCATCACACCCATCTAGATTAACAAGAATTCTTCAATATCATGTAATACCTCATATCTGTATTACATTTCCCCCGGTGTCTCAAAGGTTTCTTTTAGAGTTGGTTTGCTCAAATCGGGATTCAAACAAGATCCCTACTCTAATTTGGCAGATAATATTTCTTAAGTCTCTTCTATTCTTTACTGTCCCCCTCCCCCCCATCACCTTTATTTTGATGCTATTTACTTGTGGAAGGAATGAGGTCATGCAACCCGTGGAGTTCCCCACTTTCAGAATCTGGCTGGCTGACTTGTCCATTGTGGTGTCATTAAACACATTCCGCCACCCCCTGTGAGTACTGCAGGTAAAGGCTGGACTATTGTCTATCTGTCCTGCAATCTGCCTGACCAGCCACCCCACCAAAAAAGGAAGTAAAAATGACAGATGAGTCACCATGAGCACTGGTAGGTTTGGGACAGGGGATGGCTCTGGAACTCTGTGATTAATAGATACCATGAACATCAGCTTCTGTCGCTTCTTGGCTGAGATCTCCCCAGTGGCTCCTTACTGAATTAGAATAAAATCTAAATTCATCTGCTCGCCCACAAGCCCCTCAGGCTCTGGTCCCTGCCAGTCTCCTGATGCCTCTCCCCATCCCTGACTTAGATCCCATCACACTGGCCTTCTTTTCTGTCCTGTTGACATATCGAACCCCACCCAGGATATCTGGATATCCTTCCTTGGTTCTTAACCAGGCTGGCTCCCTTGTATTATGTCAACTCTCCAATGAAGCCTTCCTTATGAAGGGAAGCCTACCAATGACTAACGGTGCTTTCCGAGGAAGGAGAAGGCTGTGTACGTGTGTGCGTGTGTGTGTGTAGGGGGCATTTCCTAACCCATGTCCTTAGGTATGGAGTGAGCTGGCAGAGAGAGACCCAGGGGGAAGCATGAAGCAGATTATTCATGGAGCAAAACAGGGAGGCAAGCCTGTAGCACCTGAGAAAGTGAGAACCAGAAGGGGGTGGGGGAGGAGTCGGGAGCAAGAGTTTACCCGTCTTCCTAGCTCCCAAGAGAGCATTCCTGAAGATGTAGCAGGGAGGCACACAGGGGAGGGGGCAGAGAAGGGGGAAGGAAGTGGAAAGCCCCCAGAGTCGGGTTGGTTAGGGGAGACAGGAGCAAGGCCAGGTGAGCCTGGGTGAGCTGGAGAGCAGAGATATCTTCTAAAGAAGCAGGTGGGCCTCAGCTCTGGGGACCAAGCTTTGCAGGAATGTGGATGCCAGATCACTGGATTTTTAATTTTTTTTTAATGTTTACTTATTTTTGAGTGGGGGGGGAAGGAGGGAGGGTAAGAGAGAGTGAAGGAGACACAGAATCTGAAACAGGCTCTAGGCTCCGAGCTATCAGCACAGAGCCCAATGCGACATTGGGCTTGAACTTGGGAATGGCGAGATCATGACCTGAGCCTAAGAGCATTGGATGCTTAGCTGACTGAGCCACCCAGGATCTTTAAATCCAGAAACTAGAAATCTTGAATTGTATGCAACTTCTCTCAGTTTGAAAACAAAAATAGCAGCAACAACAACGAACTACCATGCAGAGAAGATCTCTAAGAGGATGTTCAAGAAACTGCTAACATTGGTTGCCTCTGGGAAGGGGAATTAGACCTCTTTTCCCCCACTCCAAGCCCCCTCTCTGGGTTGGCCGGAGGCACTTTTTTTTTTTTTTAAGATTATTTATCTTGAGAGAGAGTGCCTGAAAGCAGGGGAAGGGCAGAGAGAGAGAGAGAGAGAGAGAGAGAGAGAGAGAGAGTCAGTCCCAAGCAGACTCTGCACTGTCAGTGTAGAACCCAATGTGGGGCTTGAACTCCTGAACTACGAGATTATGACCTGAGCTGAAATCAAGAGCCGGATGCTTAACCTACTGACCCAGGTGCCCCTGGCCAGGGGCACTCCTTATGCTTGGCAGTGCAGTCTCACCTCTGGGTCAGCCTGGGAAAGCCTGGCAGATTAGCCCTTTGAGGCCACGTTTGGGTTGGCTGGGAAAACCAGTGGCCCAGACGTGACCCCGACCTGCTTATGCAAGCACCTCCTGACAGATGGGCTTTGCTGATGGCATTTTGTTTCCAGCTCAGTCAGAAACCCCCAATCTGTTTTGCTCCCTCCTGTGAAAACACACAGATGTTCCTGAGGCCCTGGTGTCTTTCCACAGATTCCCTTCCCGGAGCAGGTGTAGCCAAGTCTCCTGGTGATGCTCGGAAGGCTGAGTGATACCCACAGCCTCTCTGGGATTCAGGGACTGGTGCACAATGGTCCCTTTCCAGCTGCCTGCTGTCAGGCTCCCCCCTCCTAAAAGCATGCCCATCTTTCTGATGGGGAACCCCCCATAATGAAGGTCAGACTGCCTGGGTTCGGGTCCTGGTATGCCATGGACTGGTTACTGAAACTGTGATTCAATTTCAATCTGGAGAGAGTGGGGAGAATACCACCTATCTCATGGCCACTACTATCACTATGGTTCCTCCCTTCATATATCTTCTCCCCTCTCCCCACGCCCCCAATTACTGAAGCACAGCCAGGGGCAGGCTCAGCGGCTGAGTGTTCTCTTCTGCGCCTGTCTGTACAAGTTTCTTCTCTCCAGTATTCCTTGGTTCCTGCCTGTTTTCTATGCCCGCTCCTCTTGGCCTCCTGGTGGTCCGTAAGCCCCTGATAAATTCTGCTTCTGCCCAAGACTGTCAAACGTGGCTTCTGCTGCTGGCATAGGAGGACCTTGACTAATACCCACTGCTGTGTACAAGGAAAGCAGCTGGGGACGGTGGATGGGGAAAAATGGGAGACGGCAGCATGACGAGAAGCAAGTGGCAGTGGGAGAGTCAGGTGGGGATGCATTTGGCTGCAAGTAACAGAATACCATCCAATGGTGGCTCGGGCAATGAAGGTATTTCATTATCTTATGTAACAAGCAGACCAGGTATGGCGGCTCCACTCTTGGTACACTGCAATGGCATTAGGCACTTTTTTCCCCTCTGCCCCATCATCCCCTGCTCCCCTCAGCGTGCTGCTGGCTTACATCTTTGGCTTTCTACCTCAGAGTGGCAAGCTGGCAGCCATAGCCCCCCTTCTCACCGAACCATGCGCAAGGGGGAAAGCAAGGGATGAGATGAGACTGTTCTTACTTCTTACCCATCTGACCCTCATCAGGAAGGAGAATGTTTGCCGGAACATCCCCCCTACCTCAAAAGACTTTCTTTTATGTCTAATTGGCCAGAATGTGGTCACATATGGCCATTCTAGGAGCAAGGAAAGCTGGGAAAGCCAAGAATCTGGGGTCATTCTGATTGCCCATGGGCCAATGAGGACTTCCGTCTGGGGCTGGCCACACTGGCTCCCTAAAAATGTCATGGTCTGTTAGAAGAGCAGGCACCTAATAGTGTGCCTGTGTAAATGCTCCCAGACTGTCACCTGTGAAGAAGCTGGGGAAGTCTGAGCTGAGAGGGTGCTCCCTTATCAGGCCCCCAAAACTTGGATGCTGAAACAGCAGACAAGTGGCCTCAATGTTCTGGCTCTGAAGGGCCTTGCTCTTCTGTGAAGGAGTCAGGATGTCTGCAGAACCTCCCAGGGCAGAGCAGAAGGGAAAAACACAAGCTTTCCAGTGGCAGACACTTGTGGTTTGCTTCCTCTGCTGTTTTCCAAAAACAGCCCAGATTTCCCTTTGGGAACCTGCGTTCTCTGACTCCCACCCAGTGGGCTAGAGGAGGAAATCCTTCTTGACCATGTAACCTGATCAAAACCAGTGAGACCCAGTGACATGGGTGCCAAGAGTCCTAGGGCTGAAGGCTGTGCTTTACCCTCTTACCCGGAGTTAGGATATGAGGGATGGAATCACTGCAGCTATCTTGTGACCATGAGGGAAGAAGGAAGAACCGTTTGTGAAAGGGGTTGAAAGTTACGGGGTGGATGTGGGAGCTGTAGTCATCATTTTCGTCTGAGTCAAGCTGGACCCAAAGCTACCACAATTGTACTTCCCACCATTGGATGTTTTAGTTACATAACCAAACAACATCTATAACAGCAGCTACCATGAATGTGATCCTTCTAGAGTCCAGGTCCTTCTCTAAGCACTATACATTTGTTATCTCTCTTAATTCCACAACTCTATGAAGTAGATATTATCTCTGTCTTAACATAAGGAAGCTGAAGTGAACAGATCAAGTAATGTGCCCAAGACCAGGTGGCCACAAGGTGGCAGAGTTGGGACTAATCCGGCAGCTTCGTTCCTCAAATCAGGCAGTCCTGAGTTCAAGCAGGAGCCCCGCGGGTTGCCCAGTGGGCAAAGTCCTGGACCTCTAATTCTCCTTCTCCTCACTGGTGACACAGGGCAAAATAACTCCAGATCCAACTGCTCCTCTGAGTTCCAGACTCGGGTAGCCACTGCTTACTTGACATCACCACATATATATTTCACATGCACTGCAAACTGCAAACTGCACATTCCCAACCTGAACCCTTGACCTCTCCCCATCCACAAAGCCCGTTCCTTCTCAGAATAGTCAGGGTGGGCTAAGTTATGGCCTAGGAACAGAGAACCCCATGTACTAGGGGCTTACCCGACAGAGGTTTGCTTCTTGCTCATACTGCATGTCTACCAGGGGCGGGCCAAGGGCCTTCTCATGTCAGCTCTACTCCCAGGTGACAGAGCAGCGCTTACATGAGACCTGGCCAATTTCACGGGTAAGGGACATGGCCGAACTATGCGACAGTTCCTGCTCAGGAATGACACGTATCACTGCTCTCACATCTGACTGGCCAAATCAAGTCATACATCGAAGACTGGTGTTGACAGAGTGGTATGCCACAATATCTGTCAGAATAGGAATAGCAGAAGCTACTGGCTTCTTCCACATCTCAGGGAAAGGCACTTCCTTCCATCCAAGGACTCCAGCTGGAAACTCCCTTCACATATCCAATCCATTACCCCACATCCTGCTGACTCTCCCATGGGAGCTCTCCCATGCCAGTCTGAGCTGGGTGACTACATACCATAGCCTCCCCATTACCTCTCCTTCTGCTCCTGGTCCTGTAAGTGCCCTTTGCCATGCAGCGGGCAGAGCAATCTTAGGATTCATATTCACATTTGAATCTTAGTATAAATTCAAATCTTAGGAGAAAATTCAAAATCCTCACCTCAGCCCTCAAGGCTCCTTTCCTCTTCTCCTTGCTTTGGGGGTCCCAGCCACAATGTCCTTCTTTCAGTTCCACATGCCTACGGCTTATCCGCCCTGTTGCCTCAGGGCCTTTGTACCTGTCATCCACGTTGCCCTTTCCCTTACCTAGATAGTTCTTTCTCAAGATTCAGGACAAATGTCACTTTCTCCACATGACTTTTCTTCCTCATGAGCCTTGTTCAATCCCCAACCTGAGTACTCAGAGCACTCTTTTTTTTTTTTTTTTAAATGTTTATTTTTGAGAGAGACAGAGGGTGAGCAGTGGAGGGGCAGAGAGAGAGAGAGGGAGACACAGAATCAGAAGCAGGCTCCAGGCTCCGAGCTGTCAGCACAGAGCCTGATGCGGGGCTCAAACCCACAAACTGCAAGATCATGACCTGAGCTGAAGTCAGATGCTTAACCGACTGAGCCACCCAGGTGCCCCGTGCTCAGAGCACTCTTACAGAGCATTTCTCTTTGGGGTTACCTGCCTCAGTGTATGTACATCATTTACCATGTAATTAACTGGCCGCCATACGTAAGGTTTGTGAGGCACTGAAATGTGAGAATCTTTATTATTGCATGCCTCTCCCCCACAGGCCTGACATACAGTAGGTCATTAACAAATACCTGCTAAATAAATGAGTGGATGGATGACAACCTCAGACCAGGAGGAGCGCTAGCTCAGTGAGGGTCTGTGACCTGAAGGAGGGTAGGTGGTGCTTGCTTGGTGACCTAGCGTGTCTGCCCCTGGGAAGAAGCGTGTTCAGGAAGCTGAAAGTAATGTGTGGAGTGTGTGTACGTGCAAGCGTGTGTGTGTGTGTGTGTGTGTGTGTGTGTGTGTGTGTGTGTACACTGCCCCCGCACAGGCCTTTGGATGGGGGAGCAGGTAGGTATCCAAGGTCTCCTTCCTAAGCAGACCTCTGCGTCCAAGGGTGCCCCCATCTGCTCCAGGGATTACCTCTTCAAGGAAATGTGATCCAGTCACTGCAATGGGGACTTAGTGAGACCTAAGAGCTCTGGACACTTCAGGGTTGTGGCACCAAGTCTGAGGACTACTCTCAGAGGCTCAGGGGGAATGATGACTCCACTGCATGCGCCTGGCAATTCAGCAGTTTCTGGGCAGGTACAAGTCGTTCATTCGTCCAGTAAGAACTAGTCCTTACAGCTTATTCATTCATACGACCAACACCTATCACATTCTTCCAAATCACTTAGCCCAAGAAGTTCACTGAGTCAAAAGAGAAAAAGCACTAAAAACTTATTCTTTTATTGAACACTGACCAGGCATGTATAACTCATTCATTCATTTCACAAACACCAAGCACCAAAGATGCATTCATTTATTCACCAGACTTCTCAAGCACCTACTATGTGCTATTGTTGTAGGTGCTGAAGAAAATACAACCCTGAGCAGGACCACACCTCTCCCTCATGGACTTACTCCCAGGAGAGGGAAGCCAGAGAAGTAAGTAAACCAAGAGAGAAAACAAGGTAACTTCAAAGGGTGGTCAGCAGTTTAAAGGAACACAATGTTGTGACAGGGTGGGGCTGGGGGCTGCTCCCAATGGGAGGGCTCATTGTGGGGTGCCAGGTGATAGGAAGAGAGGACGCCTGCCGTGCACCAGGCATGCCGATGGATGAGGCTGACACGCACGGGCAGGAAAGCTGGGAGTGGCCAGCGTACGAGGCCCCGTGGGCTTGTCCAAGGCAGGCGGGAGTGCTCATCCCCACTGTCCATTAGAGGCACCAGGGGAGCTTTGTAAAAGTATAGGTGTTCACAATCCACCCCCGGAGAGTCTGAATCAGCTGCTCTGGGGTGGGGACCAGGCCTGAGAGAGAGCCTTTTAAAAGCTCTGCAGCTGACTCTAATATGCAGCCAGGGCTGAGGACAGGGGAAGGAAGAGAGCAAAGAAATGAGGGCCTGACACCAAGCCCTGATCTGCTGCAAATGCAGGGGACAAGCAGGGGAGCAGGTGTCCCGCAGGCCCCAACAGTGGGGGTGGTTTGGGGAGGGGCAGGTGGTCCGCAGCGCTGGATGCTGAGGGGGTCACGTATGATGATGATTATCGGTCTGAAGGGCACTGGTGACCACTGCGGGAGGTATTTCGGGGGACTGCTCCTCTGGGAAGCCTTGTCCACACCCTTGTCCCTCAGTGCTGTTGACCTACCCTTTTTGTTTTTTTTTTTTACCTACCTTCCTTCCTACCATTCCCTAGACACAATCCTCCCCATCCTCCCTTTGGTGAGTTCCCAGGGGTCTGCACACCCCCTGGACTATCGGAGTTAGCCCACTGGAGTTTGAAGCCTCTGAGTACCTTTGGTCCCCCTTGGGACTCTGAGCAGCTCTGAGTCTGCAGTGGGATAGGGTCTACTATGTGCGTTCTTGCACAGGCAGGGTAGGGGGTGATGATGTGGTGATGACAGTAGTAACAGCAAGGCTAACACACACTCGGCGTGTATTAACAGGTGTTGTGATAACTTCACAAAGCAGGGACTTCTAGCAGGACCAGTTTAGAGAAGAGGCAAAGGTCCTGTGGCACACCGCTGGTAGGCAGGCAGGACAGCGAGGCCCCAAACCTTGTCAGTGTGGCTCCCACACCTTTGCCCCCAGCGCGCTAAAAGACGTGGCAGCCCAAATGAGCGTGTTGTGTGGATACACAAATGATGCGAGTTATCTTCAAAATCAATTCATAAGGACAAAAACTCTAGAAAGTCAGCAACAGCTCAGCAGATTTCAGGTTAAGAATCTGTTTTCTCTCTCCATGTCTTCCTCCACTTTATTGGAAACCCGAGCATACACAGGCCCACTGTGGAGCTTCCCCCAGGAAACAAAACGGATGGGATGGAACTTCCACTTCCGGACATCTCATTAGGAAGCCCTGAGGCAGAGACTGCGCCATCAGCCCCAAAACAGGAGAGCAACACCGCCCCCCTCCACGGCCCCAGGTACTACTCTGATCTGTTTTTTACTCTCAGTGTTTCTGACCCCAGATGTGTGGGTCTTCCACACCAAGCAACTCTCCAGTTCTCTGCAGACCCCAATGAGGGTCCTACAATTTAATTTAATCCCAACACTATCTAGAGTTAGCACAGACCCCACAGGCTCAGTTCCGCCAGACTGTCCCCCCCACCTCAGATGCTAATCACCAGTGGGGGGGGGGGACGTCCCCAGGTTACCCACATGTCTACCTGACTTGATTACAAATTGGGGTTCCCACAACTCCCTCCTCAGGTTCTGCTGTAACAGCTCACAGAACTGAGAGAAATACTTTACTTACTATTACTGGTTTATTATAAACGATAGAAGTAAACAGTCACATGGAGGGATGTTCAAGAAGTCCAGAAGGGTCTCGAGCACAGGAGCTTCTGTTGCCATGGAATTTGGGGTGCACCACCCTCCCAGCGTGTGGATGCGCTCATCAACCTAGAAGCTCTCTGAACTCTGTTTAGGGTTTTACGGAGGCCGCACAGTGTGGGCGTGATTGATTAAATCACTGGCCATCGGGAACTGATGCAATCTCCAGCCCCTCCCCTCTCCCCAGAGGTCAGGGGGGTGGGGCTGAAAGTTTCAAGCCTCAAATCACAGGACTGGTTTCCCTGGCAACCAGCCCCCATCCAGAAGCTATCTAGGAGGCCACAGAATCACCTCATTAGCATAAACTCAGGTATGGTTGAAAGGGTCTTATTCTAAAGAACAAAAGAGGCCCCTATCACCCAAACCACTCAGAAAATTCCAAGGGTTTTAGAAGCTCTTGGGGCCAGGAACTGGGGACAGAAGACCAAACAGGTATTTTTTATTCACGCCATAAAAACTTGCACTTTCCTATTTAAGGTCAAAGAACCCAGAGCATGCTCTCTCTTTAAATCTTACAGTCATTATACTCAAACTGGATGGGGTCCCAGGAGTCCGAGTTCCTGAGAAGCCTGTTCTCTTTGATGTGTGTAAATCAAATGATTCTTCCCCTTCTTTGGGGGGAATAAGGGGATAAATTGTAATTATGTGCTTAAGTTTTAGGTGTGCACACTATTTTATTTATTTAAAAAAAAATTTTTTTTAATGTTTATTTAGTTTTGGGAGAGGGAGAGACGAAGTGTGAGCATGGGAGGGGCAGAGAGAGAGGGAGACACAGAATCCGAAGCGGACTCCAGACCCCAAGCTGTCAGCACAGAGCCTGATGCGGGGCTTGAACTCACAAACAGCGAAATCATGACCTGAGCTGAAGTGGGACACTTAACTGACTGAGCCACCCAGACGCCCCAACACACTATTTTATTTTAAACTAACAATTCCATTTCTAGGAATCTGTCCCTCAGATATTCCCACCAGTGCATGCCAGAAGCCACACCGCCACACTGCCATAATATGCAAGAGGTGGGAGCAGCCTAAAAGCCCAGCGGCAGAGGATGGGTTAAATGCATTTGAGTACCCCAACTCCAGGGACACAATGCAGCTGTAGGAAACAGTGAGGCAGAGGTAGCGCCAGGTGTCCTGCGTGCAAGATGCCCACATGCCGGGAAGTGAATGGGTACAGCTCATACTTAGAGGAGTGCTCGCTGTGTACCAGGCTAAGCGCTTTACACACATGAACTCATTTAATCCTCATGAAACCCTTTGAGGGAGAGGCTGTCACCATTCTCATTAAAAAAATTTTTTAATGTTTACTTATTTTTGAGGGGGGGGGGGAGAGTGCAAGTGGGGGAGGGGCAGAGTAAGAGGGAGACACAGAATGTGAAGCAGGCTCCAGGTACTGAGCTGTCAGCACAGAGCCCAAAGCATGGCTTGAACCCACAAACCACAAGATCATGACCTGAGCTGAAGTCGGACGCTTAACAGACTGAGCCACCCAAGCGCCCCACAGCATCCTCATTCTAAAGCCAATGCAACTGGGACGCCTGGGCGGCTCAGTCAGTTAAGCATCCTTTGGCTCAGGTCATGATCTCACAGTTCCTGGGTTCCAGCCCCGCGTCAGGCTCTGTGCTGACAGCTCAGAGCCTGGAGCCTGCTTTGGATTCTGTGTCTCCCTCTGTCTCTGCCCCTCCCCTGCTTGCACCTATCTCTCTCTGTCTTTCAAAAACAAATAAATGTTAAAAAAAATTTTTTTTTTTAAAAAGCCAATGCAACTGAGTCCAGAGAGATTGAGTAACCTGCCCAAGTCACTCAGCAGGAAAGCAGTGTCACTGGGATTTGAACCCAGGCAATCTAGCTTCAGAGTTTCTTCTCTATGGTGCACTTGGTGGAGGGAAAGAGGCAAATTGCAGAATAAAACCAAACAAAATAATGGAGCTTAAATAAAAGATTTCATTAGAGAGAGAGAACATAAATGTCTATAAAGGAAAGGGCCTAGGAGGGCACCCACCAAACTGTTAACAGTGGTTACTTCTAAGGACTAAAACCTGAGTGGAGATAAAAGGACAACTTTAAAAAAAATTCTGCATGTCTGTGCTTGAATTTGTACAAGCCCGTAAGTTCAAGGCCCTCTTCAGGCTCCCCTATGAGGCCCTGCCCCGAATCCACATTCCGCAGAGAGGAGCCCTGTGAATAGGTTTGCATGCTTTCTTCCAGACCCTTCTCTCTGTGTCTACATGGAAATGCTCACAACTGCACAGGGTAGGGGCGTCTCAGGCTTTAAGTTTTCACTTTTGGAAGTGAGCATGTGAGGAGAATCATGGGCAGGGGGACGCCACGCCCTGAAAAGCCCAGACTCACCTCCACAGGTGAGCCTTGCATCGGCCCCACACCGACCTTGCCCCTAGGGCTCGTGGAGTCTGAAAACTCCCAGTGGAGATTCCTCCTTGGCCTGGCAAGCTGCTTGTATCCGGACCCACCGAGGGAAGGAAGGGGCACCCCATCTTGTATCCACATGCCCCTCGGTGAAACAGAGGCTGTACTTAAATCCTTAAACTACAATGTCGCCTTCTTTTAGTTTGCTAACTAGTATGGCTGAAGTGATGTAGGTTGAATGCTTGTATAATTACATGCTTACATAGAGAGATGAATTAAAAAAAAATAAACAGCCTTCAGAGTTGCTTTTCTTACTTATTATCAGATCCTGGAGATTTCCTGATATGGCGGCTGTAGCTCAGTGGTTGGAAGCAAAGAATACTCACGTTCAATTCCCAGCTCTGCCACTTAATTACCTAGACCTTGGGCATGTCACTTAGCCTCTCTACATCTCAGTTTTCCCATTTGTAAAATGGAGATAATAATAGGACTTAACTCTTAGGGATGTTATGAGTTAATGAACGTAGAGACAGAATATCCCTGGCACACGGGGACATACGAGTATTAGCTGTTAAAATTTTACTTGTATAACAATAAAAAGAAAATCTCAGGCAAACAAATAGAACCAAATGTGGCCTTGGCAGGAGCCCTGGTTGCTCTGGGCTCAGGAGCCGGCTGGCCCGGGGTGGCCTGTCTTGAGCAAGAAGCTGGGCAAGCCCCTCCTTCCTGGGGGGCCCACAGCCAGGCCCATGGGAGGCGCCCCTTCTGAGTCCCTGTGGGGTCGGGTGGGTTAGGCGAGGGTGTTGCCACCTCCCCCAAAGTGCATGTGGATTAAGCATCTTGTTCCAATTCTGGGCATCGTCCTAGTCACTTCAAATAATGAGACTTTGAAATGCAAAGTGAAAAAAGGATGCCCCCTGGAGCATGGGCACGTGCCAGGCCCACCCAGGAGCAGCAGGCCAAGCGTGTGCACTGGGACGATGCGACAGAGCTGCACTGGCTGGAGGATGGGTGAGGGGCCCGGGGTCGGGGAAGCCCCTTCGGGGGAGACTTAAGCAGGGGGACAATCACTGCTCTGAGCGGCCGGGTGTGCCTACCGGGATCTCACTGGCTCTGGCCAGGCCCATTTTTAAGCCGCATGCACTGGTGTACCTGTGACATTTATTTTGATTCTGAAACTTTCTGGTAAACAGCTGCTGCCTGGAGCCCCAAGAGTCCCCACTATCACTGTGTGGGGTGATGCTTTGGGGTCTGCTCCCACGGCTGCTGTTGGTTGGGGTGGTGGCTAAGTGTTTAGTATGTCCCCCAACGGGCTCACTCCTGTGACCAGGCCGAGCCTCCTTTAGAAGACAGTGTCTTGTCAGCACGGAGCCTGACTTGTGAACTAATCCCAGCTAATTGCCACCGAAGCCTGCTAAGATCACATCTGTTGGGCTTGGAGATTAAATCAATATTTGACAATCTTGATTAAATACAGCCAGGGAATCCTTGTCAGAGAACATCTGTTAAAGCCCTGTTCTT
The DNA here is from genome assembly GCF_023721935.1 of Panthera uncia. Classification (NCBI taxonomy): domain Eukaryota; kingdom Metazoa; phylum Chordata; class Mammalia; order Carnivora; family Felidae; genus Panthera; species Panthera uncia. The sequence continues at coordinate 14,553,530 of NW_026057588.1, forward strand.
TCCATCCTGCTCTTAGGGGGCTGACAGGGGGCATCTCAGGCTCTGCTTCTCCTCACCTGAGGAGATTTGGTGGGGGTGTGGGGGGGTGGACAGAAACAGAAAGGCTCCCTGTGGTGGGAGGGGAGGGGAGGGGAGGGGAGGGGAGGGGAGGGGAGTGAACCTTGCTAGCCAGGGGGGCACCATCTGCCAGCAATAATCACCTTACCTGCCCCCGACCCTGGGGGCTGCTGAGGGCCAGTCCCCAGCCAGCATGGAGTGCTTGCTGCAGAACACTGAACTCGTCTCCTAATGTCCCACTGAGGCAGTGCTCTCGTCATCTCCGTTTCAAAATCAGGAAGCTGAGCTTTGAGAGGAGACAGTGCTTGGCCAAGGTCACAAAGAGAATGAGAGGAGGAATGGGGGTCTGGACCCCCTGGGTCTGCTGACTCCAGGGTCTGCCCTGTGACCTCTCACAGGACCACTCCGCATGAGAGACCAGTCATCAAAAGAAAGAGCAAAAATGGGCACTTGTGCCACCCGGACCCAGACTGGAGGCCTGCTCCAATGTCAGGTTCCCGAAGCTACGGGTTACAATGGCGGCCCCCCTCAGCCCACAGAGCATCCCAGGGGGAGGGCCCTACGGTTTTCCCCAATTTGCAGAAGGGAACAGTGAGACTCAGAGGGGCAAATTACCTGTTCCAGATCACTCAGTGAGGTTAAAGGCAGAAGTGGGGCTGGAACCAGGTGGGTGACTCTATGGCCACCATAACCACAGTCATCTCTAAAAAGCAGGGACAGAGCTGTGAGCAGGATGGGCCTCAATAAATGCCTGCTCTCCATCCCTGAGTGATTTTCAGACAGAAATCAGGCTCATGCTGGGATCCTGGGAGCAAACCCTGGTCCCAATACTCCACCTTGCTGCACTGCTGGAGGAGCCCGAGATGACCACCCTAAGGTACAAGCCTGGTCCCTCTTAACTCCCTCCCATATTCCAAGTTCCCAGCAATTACCAGAACGGATAGAAACTAAGGAATTGGCTAAGATTATTTAAAAAAAAGAAAAAAAAAAGTCAGGAGGCAGATCCCAAACTGTCTGCTAAGTAAAAGAACCATTGCCAGGGTGCCTGGGTGGCTCAGTTGGTTGAGTGTCCAACTTCGGCTCAGGTCATCATCTCACGGTTTGTGGGTTTGAGCCCCGCATCGGGCTCTGTGCTGATGGCTCATAGCCTGGAGTCTGCTTCAGATTCTGTGTCTCCTTCTCTCTCTGCCCCATCTCCAACCACACTCCTTCTCTCTCTCTCTCTCTCTCTCTCTCTCTCTCTCTCTCTCTCAAAAAAAAAAATAAAAAAAAAAAAAAAAAGAACCACTGCCACGTGTGGCATTGTTAGAGCCCCTAATTTCTCATATTCCAGGAAGGACTTACGCCTGCCCTGTCCAGTCTCACCCCTACCCTGACATGGAATCTTACAAGGAAACTGGCTGCTATAATCAGAGAATCAACCCAGAAGTCCCAAGAAGAATGTATTCAGAAGAAATTCAGAAGAATGGCACACTCCCTCTTACAATTAAAAAAATTAGTATTAAAAATTCTCTATGCTACATATTTTATACCTATATATCCACCGAGGATGATGCAGAGCAAAGATCTGGAAGGCCAACCTCTACCTGTAAGTGGTTACCCCAGGGAGGGGAGTGACAGTGTGTGTGTGTGTGTGTGTGTGTGTGTGTGTGTGTGTGAGATTCTATCATTGACTCCGAAGCTCCAAAACTTCCCAAAGTCACGTGCCTCACCTGTACACCCGCAGACCACCTGTACTATTATTTACTTAAGTTAGTCCTTTCAACCAACTCACTTACTAAAACCTTAATAAGACCAGTGCGGGATTCGTTATATTTTTTCTAATACTCATCAAACAAAATGCACAAATATGAGCATCTGTAAAGCCTGCGTATCAATGGAAGTGAACTCTGGTACCAGAAATGTGCTGACATCAAAGCCAGAATGCAGCTTTGAGACATGACTCTGAGCAAAAGAGGCAGACACAGAACAATGTGCATAATTTACGATTCTGTTTGTATAAAGTTGAAAAACAGGCAAAATGAAACCATGTTACTTATACTCTCATCTGCGAACAAATCTTCAAAAGGCAAGAAATGGTGACATGGAAGTCTGGGAGAGGAGTGGCTTCTGGGGGTGAGAGGGGGTGTTCGATGGAGGGGTACACAGAGGCTTCTGGGCTGCTGGCAAAATTCTTTTTTTTTTTTTTTTTTTTACGTTTATTGACTCTAGAGAGAAAGAGAGAGCACAAGTGGCAGAGGGGCAGAGAGAGAGGGAGACACAGAATCTGAAGCAGGCTCCAGACTCTGAGCTGTCAGTCCAGAGCCTGACGTGGGGCTCAAACTCACAAATCGTGACATCATGACTTGAGCCCAAGTCAGACGCTTAACCGACTGAGCCACCCAGGCGCTCCTAAAATTCTTTCTTGACCAGGGTGTTACATAAGTGCTTGCTTTAGAAGTGTTTCCTAAACTGTGTATTTTTTTTTAATTTTATTATTTTATATATTTTTTTATGTTTATTTATTTCTGAGGCAGAGAGAGACAGACCATGAGCGGGGGAGGGTCAGAGAGAGAGGGAGACACAGAATCAGAAGCAGGCTCCAGGCTCCGAGCTGTCAGCACAGAGCCCGACATGGGGCTCAAACTCACAAACCGTGAGATCATGACCTGAGCCGAAGTCGGTCACTCAACCGACTGAGCCACCCAGGCGCCCCCCTAAACTGTCTATTTACAATTTACATACTCCTCAGTGCAAATGTTAGGTGTCACAGTAACAAAGCTTTAAAGCCTTTCGCACTGGGTGAATTCTTTTTAAACAATGAGATTGTACTATTACATGTGTAATCTTAAAAAACAAGTAAGACCCTCTTTGAAGACCTGTGTGTGTTTGTACACATGCCCCGCCCCCACCCCCAACACACCCCAGTCATTCTCTGCTCCCCTGGCTCAAAATTCACTTTCTCTCCTTTAAAAAAGGTTTCTGCTTCCCAGAACCGGCAGAGCCACTTCACCTGTCCAAGTACAAACATCCTGGGCATGCTGGGGGAGAGTGCACTTCCTCCTAGCCCTCAGGGAGGCAGGGAAGGGGGGCTACACGCACAGCAGGGATTTGGGGACAATTCACCAAACAACAGCTGGGGACAGAGGGGCAAGGGCCTGCCCCCACCCTGCAGGAGGCCTTGGGGGAGGGTGGTGGCACAGGGGCTGTGGGGCCAAGCTGCCCTTAGGAGCACGCATCATAGCCCTGCCCCTGTAAACAATCCCACAGTGAGCTCCAGAAAGGCTCTAGTCTTGACCCTTGACTAGGTGCAAAGCCTCTTGTCAACCCGAGGACCAGCTGGCAGATGGCAAAGGCCTGCAGCTCTGTTTGCATAACACAGTAATCAAACATCCTGCCCAGGGCCCGCATGCGGGATGGGTGCCCATGCTAACACCGAGGCAGAAGAGCTGGAAGGGGGCTCCGGGCCCTCAGGAGGAGCCCAAAGCGATGGCTCCACAGGAGCCCAGGAAACTATGAAATCGGCCACTCATTGCTAGGACAACTTTCCTTCTCTTCTTTCTTTCTTTCTTTTTTAATGTTCACAGTTGAGGGAACCTTTCTAGAGGCAATCTGGCAATAGCTTTTAAAAATGTTCCTACCCTCTGAACCTGTAATGCTACTTCTGGGAACTGATCCCAAAGAAACAATGGAAATAAAGAAAAAATATTATGGCACTGGTTATAAATTTAAAAAAAAAAAAAAAAAAATAGAACCAACCTAAACGTCCAACAACAGAATGGTTAAATAAACTATGACGTTAAACATTTATACACATGTACGGAGGCAGTCATAGAAGAAAGCCTGAAAAAAATAACTCTAAAACGGGGGTGCCTGGGTGGCTCAGTGAGTTAAGCGTCCAACTTCGGCTCAGGTCATGATCTCATGGTTTGTGAGTTCGAGCCCCACGTCGGGCTCTGTGCTGACAGCTCACAGCCTGGAGCCTGCTTTGGATTCTGTGTCTGTGTCTGTCTCTGCCCCCCGCTTGCACTCTGTCTCTCTCTCTCAAAAATAAATAAACATTAAAAGAAAGAAAGAAAGAAAGAAAGAAAGAAAGAAAGAAAAAGAAAATCTGACAACTTTCCAAACAAAAGCCAGCTCCAGCCCTCCTACGGGTGGGATGTGCCTCAAACTCCTTCTCATCCAGGTTTTCATGGGCTCATAAATGCTGCTCAGGAAGCCTACGGCAAGGAATCCCACTCCCAATGGGCAGATGAAGAAACTGAGCACAAAGCGATGTCATTTCTGGACAACAAGAGCAAGGACTCAGGCCCTCAGTGTGAGAATACTGTTACCCTCACCAGGGGGCCGCTCCAGATGCTCAATGTCTCATACTTGTGGCTGCACGGACTCCAGGGTTGTTCAAATCCAAACCCGCTCTCCATTCTGGAGAGAAGCCCGAATTTGTTTGGAGCAGCAGGGTGCCCATCCAAAAAGCCTGCTTTGCCAGGCTCCCTTGCAGCTTCAGCTACCTACGTGTCCCATTCTAGCCCGTGAGAGGTTAAAGGGAAGTAGGCTGGGGGTGGGTGAAAGATCTTCCGGTAAAGCTACTGCTTTCCAACAGCCAGCACAGCCCTTCCACCCTTCTCCTTCCTGGAATGTGGATGCCATATGTGGAGGTGAGGTAGCCATCTTGTGATCATGAGGCTGAAAGCCACATGCAGAGGTTGGCAGGGCAAGGAGTCAGAGGAGCCCACTCTCCCAGCCAGAGGCCCTGCCCCAGTCTACCCATCCTCCCTTGTCTTCCTTCGTACAAGAGAAAACTAAGCCACCGCTTGTTGGTTTCCTGTTACTTGTATCAGAGTTCGATCTTGACTGATAGAGGTCCTACCCAGATCCTCATTTTACAGACAAAGAAACTGAAGCTCTGTGAGGGGAGGTCAGTAGCCCAAGGTCACATGGAGCCAGGAAGAGATAAGGCTGGAATGTGAGCCTGTATCCCTAACCACTTCACAGCATGGCTTTCGAGAAAGCTTGGCTTCAATTCACTTCTCCATCTAATAGTTTGCTGGTCTGTCCCCCACAGCAAAAGCACGAGCTCCACAAAACTTAGACTTTTCGCTGCTCACTCCCCTGCCGGTGGCAGGCGCTCAACACATCCCTGCTAAAGGAGCAGTGAATGACTAAATGCATGGGAAGGTCCAGTGACTCTTCTGGAAAAGAGAAATGCCACCATTAACTTCACAGGAGGCTGGGAGGGCTCACTGAGGAATAAATATGAAGCACAGGGCATGGTGTCTAATTCAGTGATCAATTATTGATTCCATTATTTCCATCACGGAGGCTGTGGATCTCCTCTTCCAAAGACCTTTCCTCATGACCAAAAGGTTTTGCCAACTCTAGATGATTTTTTTTTTTTTTTTTTAAATTTGGATTCAAAGATGATTTCTCCATGCAACTCATAGCCAAACACCCCCAGGACTCCCAACTAATTCCCAACCACATGTCCCTGGAGCGGCATCCCAGCCTCTCTGCCTTGGCCTTGGGTTCCACATGCAGTAACTGCCCTGCTCTTTGCACATCAACCCTGCCTCTTCCTTAGATCAACTTCCCAAGCCGCCTCTTGAGTGATGCCTTCCCTGACCGCTCCCCCCCCCCCCCCCCATCTGGCACTGCCCCCCTGGGAAGCTCTTTGTGCCCTCCCTGTCTGGCCTATTCTCTTCCCGATGTGGTGTCTGGAAAGGCCATCCACCTGGCATTCCTGTTGGGTGCTGCATGTACACGCATCTGATGAGACCAGCTCCTGTGGGCAGGCCCCACCCCTCCTCCCCTGCCTCCCAGCGAGTGCTGGCACTTACAAGGGCTGTTCAATGACATCTGGTGAACGGGAGAAAGAATGATCACACTGCCTAACGTTTCTATGGGTCTACAATGTGCCTGGCGCTGTTCCGTGCACTTTATGCACATTAACCCATTTTAGTGTTTATTTTTGAGAGACAGAGAGGCAGAGAGCGAGGAGGGGAAGGGCAGAAAGAGAGGGAGACACAGAATCAAGAGCAGGCTCTAGGCTCTGGGCTGACAGCACAGAGCCCCATGTGGGGCTTGAACCCACAAACCGTGAGATCATGACCTGAGCCGAAGCTGGACACTTAACCGACTGAGCCACCCAGGTGCCCTGCAGATTAACCCAATTTGATCCGCACAACATTCCTTTGCCAGAGGTACTATTATCATTGCCATTTTATACACGAGGTAACTGAAGCTCCAGGTCATGCTGCTGGTAAGTGGCAAAGCTGGGCTCCAAGAATCCTGCTGACTGACTCCAGAGTCCATGCTCTTAACCTCTTGGCTCTCCTGCCTTGTATGAATAACTGCACAAATGTCCCTGGCACGAAGAAAAACACCTGGGGTCAGGCCTGAGCGGAATGTAAAGCTCACCTCCTAAGCCAGAGCAAACACTCACTGGCCTCCCCTTAACATTCCAATCCTATTCTCCTTTGCTTACCTGCCAATATTGATGCTGAAAAAGCCAGACACTCACTTTTCTAGCTTGGAGCCGAGAAGTCTGCGGGGGGGTGGGGGGGTTGGACAGAAACATGGTCCTGACTGGCTCCCTGCTTCCTGCCTCATGGCTATGACAGGATGTGACACCTGGAGCCACAGCAACCATCTTGCAAACATGAGGAAAGGCTAAGAGGATTTCAGAAGCAAACACCTGGGCTTCTGACATGTGAAGCTATTGAAGCATCCCAGAACTGCTGAGTATCTGTTACTTCTATCCCAGGCTGAGATACAAAATATTTAGAAACTAGTAAGGCAAAGGCAAGAGGCAACCAGAATGGATGGCAGCTGGTGGACATTGGTCCTGCCTGAATCTGAATTCAATGACAGTTTTGTTCGCTGTTGTCCCTCAGCACTAGCACAGTGCTGGGCGCAGCTGGCACAGAGTCGGCACACAGTCAGTGTTTGGTGAATGATCCAGAATGTGACGCACACAGGACCTGAGTACAGCTACGTACCTCCCAGCTCTGAACGACGGGCGTTTCACCTCCCTCAGCTCAGTTTCCTCATCTGTGAGTATTTACCTCATAGGGCATGGGAGGAAACTTCGATATCCCTATGTGGACAGGACCTGGTGGGATGCCAGGGAGGTGTGCTGGCTGCTATCACCATCAGCTTCTTTTTATCCTTGCCGTTTCCTTGCCCGTCACATGGCTACCATGATCAGTCTCCCCTTTAAGGACACGAAATCTGAGAAAGTACAGTAGAAAGCACTCTGCAAGCAAATGTTAATTCTTATCTTTGACTAGGTGCAGCGTAGCAGTTAAGAGCACAGATTCGGAAGGCAGGCTGCCTGAGTTTGAGTCCCAGCTCTGCCACATGACCTCGGCAAGTCACTTAACCTCTTTGTGCCTCAGTTACCTCACTTATAAAATGGAAATAACAGACGTACCTCCCTTACGGGGCTGAAGTGAACATTAAAGGAGTCGACAGGTAAAGTTCTAGAGCAGCGCCCAGCGCAGGTGATCACCGGGAACACTGGCTTGTGCAACCTCGGGTAAGTTACTTAACTCTCTGCCTTTCTCTCCTCACAGGATTGCTGTGAGAATCCAAGAAGTGAATCTATGTGAAGTGTGAAGTGCTTGAAACAGGCCTGCTTTACGGGCAGGGCCCAGTTAACGTTAGCAGTCCTCGCCATCTCTGACTGGGGGCTCTCTTGGATGACTGACCGCCTACACTTTTATTTTACCCCCACACTGCTGTTTAACTCCCAGGTCTACAGAGCTGGCACCCTGTCCCTCCCCCGGCTTCCCCCACCCTCCCAAAGCCAGCAGCTCCAGGAGAATGCGCAGTATACCTCTCACCCCACGTGCCTAGCGCCTGGCTGGTGCACAACTGCCCACTAAATGCCAGCTGGCATCGCTCAGTGCTGGGACGTTCCTCTGGCCTCTCTCCTGGCCCGAGACATTGGCGCCTCACGCCGGGGCTCCCTGCATCCCCCCACCCAGGACTCTGCAGGCAAGCAGAGCCACCCTGCCTACAGGCACAGGGTCCTCAGGAGGGTTTTCATTAGGTCACGGCACAACCCAGGCCTCTGACAGAGCAAAAGGGAGTGTCTTGTGAGCACAGGGCGGGGGAAGTTTGGAAAGGATTCCTCCAGCAAAGGAAGAAAATGTAACCATGGGCAAATGGCCTTGAGCCTCTCAAGGGAGGCCTGTCCCAGGCAGCAGGGACTAGCACCAGGCAGGCAATGCCCAAAGAGCTGCCTCAAGGGACCCCAGTGTCCAGGATGGTGCAGGTAACTAAGCAACATACCCCTGACCAGGTCATTTAGACACTCTGGTTTTCGCAACCATTAAATGGGTATCAACTTCTCTGATTGGTCCACTGCCGGTTCCGTGCTCAATCACAGGAAACTACATTTCCCAGGATTCCTGGTTAAGTTCAGCTAATGGGCGTGCTTCTCCCTCTCACCCTCCACCTTGGACAGAGTCTCAGACACTTCCACTGCCCTGGGTTCCAGTAATGCCACCTCCCCCTTGTGTCCCTCCAGCTCCGGTTCTAGTCTCAGGACTGCCTCCCCGTCCCTGTTTTGTTCCTCTGTTCCTCCATCGCTCATTAACACAAGTTCTCTGTGTTGAATTCCTTCTGCCTGAAATACTTGGAGTAATCCCTAGAAATACCTTGATTCTGTTTTCTTGACAGATACACCTGTCTTGCTTGCATTTTAGGGGCATCTGAGACTGAGGGGGAGAAGACGCAGCTGGAAAGTGAAAAGCCCCACACAAACGAAGGATTATTTTATGGAAATCTCCTCCTCTCTTCCATAAGGCACAGGAACATTGTGAGCATGGAGTTTAAACCCCTCCCAAACGAAATGATCCGATGTTTGGGAACCGCTTCAAAATAATCCAAAGGCAAGGGGTTGGAGGAAGCATGCTTGGCGGGGTGCCAGTAACTACAGGCTCTAGTGACAGGTCTGCACCTGTGGGCTCTGCGTGCTCTTCTTTCTGCCTCTGTAAATGTTTGAAATTTTCCATTATTAAAACAAAACCAACAGGCAAGAAAAAACAGGTCCCTATTCTGTTGGCGGGGGGTACTAACTGGCGGAAACTCCTTTGAAGGCAATTTGTCAGTTAATTAAATTGAAACCATGTACATCTGTGGACCCAGTGATTCCAACACCAAGTGCAAATGGGAATATACCACTTAGCGGGTGCCAGCACTTTGTACACGTTATATATCATATGTTCATAAAGCCTAATGAGGTAGACACAGTGTACTGTCTCCATTTTATGGATGAAGAAACCAAGGCGCAGAATGTCAAGGTCAGATGTTGAAGCCCTAACCCCAGTACCCCGGAATGTGACTGTATTTGGAGATGAGGCCTTTATAGGGGTAAATTAAAAGGAGACCATTAGGGTGTGTCCTAATCCAATCTGACTGATGTCCTTGTAAGATGCGATCAGGACACAGACAAGACGTGTGGGGCCCACGTGTGCACAGAGGAACAAGAGCAATACGGCAGATGCCTTCAAGCCAAGGAGAGAGGCTTCAGAGGAAACCAACCTTGATGGCACCGTGGTCTTAGACTGGAGATCTCAGAACTGGAGAGCCTAAGTTTCTGTTGTTTCAACCACCCAGTCTGCGACACCGTGTTATGACAGCAACAGCAAAGGGTAGGTCACAGAGCCAGTCAGTGCTGGAACCAAGATGTAGGCCCAGGGCATCTGGGTCCAGGGTTCACACCCTTAACAACACGGCTGACACAGCAAACTGTTCACAATCATTATTTTATCTCCCAGAAGTAAGACTGGAGGGGGGGGTGCCAGGAAAGAAGGAGCAACATTTTCAATGTTGACCTCATATACCTCTATAATGTTGAAATTTTTAAAAATTCAAATACCATGTTTTTAAACATTAAAAATACAATCACATACCTGGAAATGAATAGATACCAGCTGCCCAAATGTGGGACAGAGGAGTATATCCAGGCCTGATTTGTCTTTGTACAAGTTTCACTATAATCTCTCTCATGCTCCCTAAGAAGCCAGCAGAGAGAAGCCAGAAATGCCTCCATAGGCAGACAATCTGATGTGAATTAAAAGAAAAGAGAGGGTAATGGGGCACCTGGAAGGCTCAGTCAGTTGAGCATCTTACTCTTGATTTCAGCTCAGGTCATGATCCCAGGGTCCTGGGATTGAGCCCCGAGTTGGGAATCTTGAGAGAGAATCTTAGGCTCCACCCTGATATTATGAAGACCCCTTAAGATCCTCTTTCTCTTGGGGCGCCTGGGTGGCTCAGTCGGTTGAGCGTCTGCCTTTGGCTCGGGTCATGATCCCACACTGGAGCCCTGCATTGGGTTCTGTGCTGACAGCTCAGAGCCTGGAGCCTGCTTTGGATTCTGTCTCCCTCTCACTCTGCCCCTCCCCTGCCCGTGCTCTGTTCTGCCTCTCAAAAATGAATAAACATTTAAAAAATTTTTAAAATAAAAAGATTCTCTCTCTCTCTCCCTCTGCTCCTCTTCCTTGCTCGTGTGTGTCCTCTCACAAAAATGAAAATAAGTAAATAAATAAAAAAGAAAAGATAGGGTAAAAGAGAGAGTAAAATATTTGAATGTTTAGAAACCTTACAACACTCAATAATGATGACAGTGATACTAACTACTGATATTTTCATATCACATATATGCTTGATACTGTCCAAAATGCTTTATATATATTATCTCATTAAATCTGCAGTATATCTTAGGATACAGATACCACTATCATTTCCATTTTCTATTTAAGGAAACTCAGGCTCAGAGAGGTTAAGTAACTTGCCAGGTTAGATGGCAGGCTCAGAATTTGAACCCAAGCCTGGCTTGGGCTCCAGAGTTTGCCCCTAATGACCATGCCCCCCCACCTTCCTTCATCTCTGAATAGGCCACTCATGCTAAGGGAAGCCTGAATCAGGGTACAGGTGCAGGAGGGTGCCGGAGGGGGCAGGAGGTAACACTCAGCCAGACCAGTAATAAGCGCATTGAAACCTGAGACCCTAACTTCATTGGCTTGACACAAATTAGGAGGCAGAATAAAAGCAAATGATGACAAGTCAATGGGAGAGCTGGACTCTCCTGTACTCTGGGGAGAGTGTGGGCCAGAGCAGCCTCATGGAGGCTGGCCATTCCTGGGGGAAGAGAGATGCCTGTCTGTCTGTCTCCTGCCATAACACAACTCCTGGATATAAGCCCCAGGGACTCAGAAGGACACACGTATGTGGGTATTCACGGAATGCTGTCTGCTGGGGGTGACCTGGGTGCCAACACCGGGGACTGGAAATGTCAGGAGTCACGGATATACATCATGTTATGGCTGTTCAGAGGGCAAACAAACACACAGGAGCACACAGTGACATGGCTAATCTCAAAAACATGCTGTTAGGTGAAAACCGGAAGAAATGATATATGGAGCCCAAAACCATTTCTGGAAGCTCTTATTCAAATCTCAGTGTATCTTTTTGCAAGGATATGTACATAGCTATAGACCACACCACTCACACCTCAGGGTGGGGAAGGAATGGAAGGAAAAACAGAGAATGAAGGAAAAAGTAAGAAAAACTTACCCACGGGGAAAGGAGGCAACACAGTTTTTGCCAAAAGACAAGTAGTCTATGGGAGACAAACTCTACGTGCTCCCCATTTGTGGGGTTATGTGAGGGTGGAAGGGGAGGCAGAAGGCACAAACTGGACACAAATCACTGTACTTCTTCAAAAGAAAAGCAGGGGCACCTGGGTGGCTCAGTCGGTTGAACGTTTGACTCTTATCTCAGTGCAGGTCATGATCTCACGGTTCGTGAGTTCGAGTCCCACATCAGGCACTCTGTTGTCAGCGAATAGCCTGCTTCAGATCCTTTGTCCCCCTCCCCTCTCTGCCCACCCCCACCCCTCTTGCTCTTTCAAAAATAAGCACTAAAAAATGAAAATCATACTTCTGTGTCCTTAAATGCCACAAACTGTTGGGACTGACAGTTTTTTAATTTAGTGAGCCTTGGTCAGGGAGGAGTCTGGAGGCCTTTCCCAGCTGTGGCAGGTGTTTGTCTACTCAGTACCTACTTCCCTCTTCTCCTGGATAATGGGCCCCAACTGGTTAAAGGCAATCAAGGTATGTCATTCCTCTGGTGATGTGATTGGCCTGGCAAGGGTGGGGATATATGACCTAAGCTGGACCAATCACGGACTAAAGGGAGTTATTTATAATCCACAAAGGATGCCTTTTTTTTTCTCTCTCTCCTAATGTCTGTGGACAAGAAAGCTAGTAGCCCTGTCACTGGCAGCCATTTTGGGACAAAGAGGTACATCTATATCTGTATCTAGATATATCTATATGTATCTGTATCTAGATATAGCTATATATCTCTATCTATCTATATCTCCATACTAAGGTAAGGCTAACACTGAGAACCTGAGTCCTTGATGACAGATATCTGAACTACTGATCCCACCCACCAGACAGCCACTGCCCGATGGACATCTAAGACACATTAAACTTCTTTGCTATTTAGCCAAATGATGCCGGGGGTTTGTTACCTGCATCTAAATGCATCCTAACGGAGACCCAAAGACTAGGCAGCCGTTTTCTGACTGTTAACAAGGAGAAATCTCTATAAGAGGACAATGGGGCATCAGAGACACCCTGAATCCCAACATAAGGAGATTATGTACAGGTCTCAAGCTGCATGTCCCCTGCCCGCCCAGATGGCACCACACATGTGATGCTGCAGAAACAGCCAGCTGTGCTGTCCTTTGTGCACAAGGGCTCAAGAACCTCCCACAGAGGGTTACTTCCCTCATTTATCACAAGAGCCGAGCTGAGCTGCAGCAAGTTTCCTATGTTCTATTTCTACTGAGAACAGCAGGCGGTTAATCCCCAGCTGGCTGGGGACGAGGATGAGAGAGCACAAGAAAGCCCAGCCTGGCTCTCCCGCAGCGGCTCTGTTCCTGAATCAAAGGTCGCACTTCTGGATCTGGGCTGCCCTAAGATCTGACCTCCGTAGGGCTCTCTGCAACAGCACATGGCCAGAGGCCCTCAGGAGGAGCCCTCCCCAGCTGCTGTGTACCACCGGCCCATCAGAATCGGGGAAAGGCCGGGGTGAGAATACTGGGAAACCAAAGGAACCTGAGCTCCGGAGTCTGCCTGTGCCGGGTGCCATCGCTGCTCTGCCACCAGGGAGCTCTGTGACCAGGGACGTGTGATCTCCCTTGAGCTGCCTCATCTATAAAATGCGAGAAGTACCCATCTCACAGAATTGTTGTGCTGGTAAAATGAATTAACACGTGTCAAGTGTTTAGCATGGAGCCTGGCACAGAGAAAAGGCTTCATAAATATGAACTATGGGGCACCTGGGTGGCTTAGCTGGTTAAGGGTCCAACTCTTGGTTTTAGCTCAGGTCATGATCTCATGGTTTGTGAGTTTGAGCCCCTAGTCGGGCTCTGTGCTGATAGTGTGGTGCCTGCTTGGGATTCTCTTTCTCTCCCTCTCTCTGCCTCTCCCTTAACTCACTCTGTCTCTGTCTCTCTCAAAAAAATAAAAACATAAAAAAATATGAACTATTTTATCATTCTTATTTGATGGAATATATTTAATTACTGAAGTATAATTGCATACATGTACCTGTTTTGTATGTACAGGTTAATGAACTTTGACACATGTCTATACCTGTGTAACCCACACCCCAAACAAGACACAGAGCCTGGCCGATGACACGTATCAACTGAGTACTTTGTTCCCTCCCCTAGAGTTCCCCATCTCTGGGGGTTGGGGGGGGGGTGAGGAGACCACAGGGACATGTATTCTTAGGGAACTGTGGTGGCCCAGGGGTTATTATAAAGCCATTTGTCCCACATGAATGAGGAGGCTGGAGCCAGGACCTCTTCCTTGTACACAAAGCCCCTTTCCAGATTTGGGTGGCCAAACACAGGAGTGAGGACCTAACTCCCAGCAAGTTAGGGTCCGTCAGTCATCCCTGCTCCTCTCCCTGGGAGGCTGGGCAGCTGCACCCCTAAAAGGCTCTCCAGCAAGTTCACCTGTTCCCACATTCAGGTCCCCTTCTTGCAGCTCTCACTTACCAGATTCTTTCACCCCAATCTTTCCTGCAGAAATGTGGATTTGGCCAGGTCCCTCCCCTGCCTGAACCCCTTCCAGACCTGACCTCGGGATAAACTCTCAACTCCCTGGTCTAGGAGGCCCTGTGCTGTGCTCTGCCCTGCCCCTACCCTAGCCTCTCTGGCCACAGCCACCCACTGCTCCCCCTTTGTCTCTCCTCCAGTCTCTCTGGCAACTTTTTTAAAACATAATTTTTTATTGAGATCATTGTAGACTCACATATACTTGTAAGATACCCAGAGATACCACATACAGGCACACGTCAGAGATGCCGTGGGGTCAGTTCCAGACTACCGCAATAAAGTAGGTATTGCAATAAAGTGAGTCAAATGAATTTTTGTATCCCCAGTGTGTATAAAAGTTATGTTTACACTATAGTATAGTTTACTAAGTGTGCAATAGCATTATGTCTTTAAAGAAAACCCACAATAACGTATATACCTTAATTTTAAAATACTTAAAAAAATTTTTTTTAATGTTTATTATTTGAGAGAGAGAGACAGAGAGCAAGCGGGGGAGGGGCAGAGAGAGAGGGAGACACAGAATTGGAAGCAGGCTCCAGGCTCTGAGCCGCCAGCACAGAGTCCGACACGGGGCTCGAAATCACGGACTGCGATACCGTGACCTGAGCCGAAGTCGGACGCCCAACCGACTGAGCCACCCAGGCGCCCCAAAAATACTTTTTATTGGAGTGACTGAGTGGCTCAGTCAGTTAAGCATCTGACTCTTGATTTCAGCTCAGGTTATGATCTCAGGGTCCTGGGACTGAGCCCCACGTTGGGCTCCACACTGAGCGTGGAGACTGCTTGGAATTCTTCTCTCTCCCTTTCTCTATGCCCCTCTCCTGACCACATACACACTCTCTGAAAAAATAAATAAATAAACACCTAAAAATCCTTTATTGATGAAAAATGCTATCAACTCTGAGCTTTCAGTGAGTGGTAATCTTTTTGCTGGTGGAGGGTCTCGCCTCGATGTCGAGGGCTGCTGACTGATCAGGGTGGTGGTTGCTGTAAGTTGGGATGGCTGTGGCAATTTTGAAAAATAAGACAACTGGGGCGCCTGGGTGGCTCAGTCGGTTGAGCGTCCGACTTCAGCTCAGGTCACGATCTCGCGGTCCGTGGGTTCGAGCCCCGCGTCAGGCTCTGGGCTGATGGCCCGGAGCCTGGAGCCTGCTTCCGATTCTGTGTCTCCCTCTCTCTCTGCCCCTCCCCCGTTCATGCTCTGTCTCTCTCTGTCTCAAAAATAAATAAATATTAACAAAAAAATTAAAAAAAAAAAAAGAGAAAAAGAAAAATAAGACAACAGAGAAGTTGGCCACACTGATTGATTCTGCCTTTCATGAATGATTACTGTGTAGATGTGATGCTGTTTCACCCATTTTACCCACAGGAGAACTGCTTTAAAAAAAAAGACGATCTTTTCAAAGCCTGCTGCTGCTTTCTCAACCAAGTCTATGTAACATTCTAAATCCTTTGTTTTCATTTCAACAATCTTCACAGCATCTTCACCTGGAGTAGACTCCATCCTGAGAAACCTCTTCCTATCTCCATCATAAGAAGTCGCTGCTCATCCATTAAAGTTTCATCATGAGATCGCAGCACTTCAGTCCCATCGCCAGGCTCCCCTTCTAATCCGAGTTCTCTTGCTGTTTCCACCACATCCGCAGTGACTTCCTCCACCGAAGTCTTGGAAATCTCTCAAATTCGTCCATGAGGGTTGGAATCAACTTCTTGCAAACTCCTGTTCATGTTGATATTTTGACCTCTTCCCATGAATCATGAAGGTTCTAACTTCATCTAGAATGGTGGATCCTTTTCAGAAGGTTTTCAAATTACTTTGCTCAGAGGAATCACATCGTACGGCAGCTAGAATCTACCAAAATGTATTTCTCAAATATTAAGACCTGAAAGTTGAAATGACTCCTTGGTCCGTGGGCTGCAGAATGGACATTGTGTCAGCAGGCGTGAAAACAGCATGAATCTCCTTGTCCATCTCCATCAGAGCTCCTGGGTGACCAGGTGCATTGTCAGTGAGCAGTAATATTCTGAAAAGAATCTTTTTTTCTGAGCAGTAGGCCTCAGCATTGGGCCTAAAATATTCTGTAAACCATGTTGTAAACAGATGCACTGTCATCCAGGCTTTGTTGTTCCATTAGAGAGCAGAGGCAGAGTAGATAGATGGAGCATTATTTCTTTTTTCTTTAATGTTATTATTTTTGAGGGGGGCAGGAGGAGAGGTAGGAGGAGGGGCAGAGAGAGAGGGGGACAGAGAATCCAAAGCAGGCTCCACCCTGACAGCAGCAGGCCCGATGTGGGGCTCGAACTCATGATCTGAGCTGAAGTTGGATGCCCAACTAAACTGAGCCACCCAGGTGCCCCGAGGAAGCATAATTCTTAGGGGCCCTAGGATCTTCAGAGTGATCACTGAGCACTGGCCTCAACTTAGTCACCAGCTGCATTACTCCTAACTAGAGAGTCAGTCTGTCCTTTGAAGCTTAGTGGCCAGGCATTGACTTCTCTCTAGCCGTGGAAGTCCTACACGGCATGTGCATGATCCCATTTGGGACTGACTTTGTGCTCAGCACAATTTCCCCGGGTTCATCCACACTGGTGCGTGGTACCAAGAGTATGTGCAACCATTCATCCGCTGAAGGACTTCGAGGCTGCTTCCAGCTTTTGACTGTTATGAGTACAGTTGCTGTGAACAACTGTGTGTAGGTTTCTGTGTGGACATTAGTCTTATTTCTCAGGGACAGATAACCACCCAAGAGTGCAACGGTTGGATCATGTCGCAGTCATAGATTTAATTTTTAAGACACTGCCAACCTGTATTGGCAAGCGGCTGTACCACTGGACATTCCCGTGCGTGGAGTTATGAGAGATCCAGTATCTCCACATCCTTTTCACTGGCAACTCTGGTTCGTTCCTTCAACTGATACTGCCTGAGAAGCTCCGTGTGCCTGGTCCTATCCCAGATACTATTTTGGGTTTACAGTAACGAATAAGACACATCATTTGTGTCATCGATCGTACATGCTAAAGGGTGTAGACAGGTGACACACAAGTCAACAAACTGATTCTGGTAAGTGCTAAGGAGAAAATAAACAGGGTGATGTGGTAAGGAGAGTGTGTGCAGTGTCAGGGGAGTGGGCAGGCAGTCACAGAACAGTGATTATGAAGCCTGATGGCCTGGGTTTGAGTCCTGCTCTGCCACGTTCTAGCTGTGTGGCTCAGACAAGTGACCTGGCTTACCTGTGCCTCAGTTTCCTCATCTATAAAATCGACAGTACCTACTTCATAGGGCTGTGGGAAGGATTAAATTAATCAATACCTGTGACACACTTAACAGCAAGGACCAGGCCTGGGTGGGGAACCCATCTGTTTAAGAGTCTCTAGAAGAGTCTGTCAACTACGTGGGTGGCACAGCTCTGGAGCCCAGGCTGTAAGCTTTGTGGGTTTCCTGAGACACAATGTATCCAACTGCTCTGAAGGGAGGCCCCCTCCCCCTGAGGTCACAGCCCTCCTTGCTTTGGGAGCAGGCAGCCATGGGCAAGCAGAGGAAGGACAGCAGGGCCCTCCACTCACCCAGCAACCGACAGACGTCACTCCGCAGAGGAGATGCTCAGGGTACCTGAGCCTCTCCACACCCCAGGAATCTGACACGATTCCCAGGCTGGAAGGTGGGCGGGGGGGGGGGGGGGGGGACGACAAAGGGGAGGTGGGCAGACTCACCTGGGTCCACCCTGAGGGGCTGGGGCACTGATATAGGGCCTCCAAAAACAAATGGCTCACAAAATAGCTATTTCCTGTGCAGTGATGAGGAGACACAGGTCATCTGGAAACTCGCCTCCCCCTCCTGTCCCACCTCTTTCCGGGGCCTGGCCCAGGAGAGGGAACTGAGACAACATATTGGTTGGCATCTGACAAAATAAACAGGGAACCGGGGAGGGAGGGTGCAGTCGGTAGCTCCAGGTGTGGGGCGAAACGAGGCAATCTTTGCGGGGAGCAGGCTGGTCTCTTTTCTGAGAGGAAGGGATCACAGGTCAGCAATGCCCAGAGACTTTCTGAGACAGAGGCGGTGCTGCTGTGATCTGCGATGCGGCGCCCCCCCCACCCCCGGTGGCCGGGCAGGCATGGATCGACAAGCCACGTCTTTCCTGAGGATCCTTGAGCCTGGACCAGGGCACCTTCTCCTGATGTAAAGCTCCTTTCAACCCTGCACACTGAGTGGCAGAAGACAGCACGCTTCAGGGTGCTGCATGCTGGGCGAGGGCTGGAGCGTCTGACCCTGACCCTGGCTTGAGCAGGCGTGACAAACGGTCCTTGAGGAAGGAGTCAGGACACCAAGACTTGAAAGTACACACAGGAGTGAAGAAACCAAACGAAACCAAACCAGATAGTATGACTGCTCTCCTTAAAACCCTTCTGTGGCTCCCAGGGGCTGTGGGAAGAAAGTCCAAATCTCTATCACTGGGCCCCACGTGTTGGGCCTGCTGACTCGACCCCTGCCCCACCCCAGGACACACCGGCCTGGGTCCCTCCAACACACTTCAGCTGTGCACCATCTCAGGGCCTCTTTGCAGGCTATTCTCTCTGCTCAAAACACCTCGCCCCTGGGTGAGTTCCTATTTATCCTTGGGGGCCACTTCTTCAGAAAAGTCTTCTCGGACCCTCCCATCCCCACCCGAGCCTCAAATAAGACCCTCACCTCCCACCCTGCTATTCTCTCAAGGCACCTTGGCTTTTCCTTAGAGTTTACTTACCACTTAAATTATGTGGCTGTTTGAGTGATTATTTGATATCTATCTCCCCTACCAGAGAGGGAGTGCCATGAAGTCAGAATAATGGTAACGGTATTACTTTTAACAACAGCCCACACTTACACCTACGGTGTTTCACAGCATTACCTCATTGATTCCACGCAACAGCTCTGTGAGGTCAATACTATTAGTATCCCATTTACAGATGGGGAAGCCATGTCAGTCCCGCCACGGGACCAGGCACTTAGTAAATGGTTAGTTTGGGGACCACCCGGATGTCCGGGTTTCATTCCCGATTATTCCTTCCCCCTAAAACCCATGGTGGGAAGAGGGAAGATACCCAGAGGAGCCAGAAGCCCAGGTCCAGAAGACACATTTTTGTCACATTCTGGAGTGACAGCCTCTGATTGCAAGGGCTCCTTCAAGTTCTAATCCCTCCTCCAGAGAAGACCTTGTGCGGCTACTGTGCGTCAGATGTGGTGGCCTCAGCACCAGCGACAGAGCAACAAAGAGAACACGCGGGGCCGTACATTCACACAGCTCGTGTCTGCTGGGAAGGTGGGCACAAGGCCCTGTCTCGGAAAAAGATCGGGAGGTACGGGAGAGCAGGAGGAACACACAGGTGGGACATCAACCTATTCTGTATTATCGTTAAGGTTGGATCCATTTCATACCTTTGTGAGATCAATTTTCTGTAAACTTGAAACTGTTCTAAAAACAAACAAATGGCGTGCCTGGGTGGCTCAGTCAGTTGAGCGCCCAACTTCAGCTCAGGTCATGATCTCGGGGTTTGTGGGTTCGGGCCCCACGTCTGGCTCTGTGCTGACAGCTCGGAGCCGGGAGCCTGCTTCAGAATTCAATGTCTCCCTCTCTCTCTGCCCCTCCCCTGCTCATGCCCTGTCTCTGTCTCTCAAAAATGAATAAAACAAACAAATAAATAAAAACAAACCCAAAAGCTCTTTCTTGAACCTGCGCCCATCAACCATTTGTCTGTCATGTCCCCAGCTTTCAAGGCTGTTTCCAGGCTCCGTGCTCTCTGGGTCTCTGCCTCCCCCAGATACCTCCTTCTCAGCCTCTGACTCTTGGACAGCTTTTCTCTTCTCTATCAACACGCATCCTTCGGTGATCTCATCTGGTCTCCTGGCTTTAAATACTGTCTCTTTGCTGAGGGCTCCTACATTTCCTTCGGCAGCAGAGACCTTTCCCTTCAACTCCAGACTAGGATACCGACTGCTTCCCAGCCAGCTCGGGCAGCTGCCTACGTTTAACAGACCCAAAGGTGCATATTCCTGATTCTTTACACCACCTTCGCTTTCTCCTTGCAAACCTCCGCTCAGGTGGTCCCCAACTCAAGGTCTTCCTGGTGGTGAGGACAAAACCTTAGTGCCGTCTTTCGCCGGCCCCTCTCTCATCCTACACCTAGTCCGTTCATACTTACGGTTGGCCCCACCTTGAAAACATGAGGACCTGCGTACATCCCCGCATAGTGTCTCCTGCCCGGACCATGGACTTATTAGCAGGAACTTCCTCCCTAGTTTCCTGGCTCCCACTCCTGCTCCCACACACAGCCAGAGGGACTCTTAACATGACTCAGATCACGTCCATTCTGTGTTCAGAACCCTCCCACTATACATTTAGGACAAAGCCTCAGTCCCTACAAGGCTTTGCATTAATTCTCTGACCTCATTTCCTCCTGTATCGTCTTTTATTTTAGCCATTGAGGTGGGTGTGGAATGTTATCTCACTATGGTTATCATTTGCATTTCCAAGATGATGATTAAGGAAGATGAGGCAACGCACTTTAAATAATAATAAATGGGTACCATTTACATGGCATTTATTATGTGCTAGGCATTATGCTAAGTGCTTTCATACCTCATGAATCCTTTCCAAACCTCTTAGGCTAGATGTGTTTTGGAATTCTGGATAATTTGGATTATTTATTTATTTTAATGTTTGTTTATTTTTGAGAGAGAGAGAGAGAGAGAGCATGAGCTGGAGAGGGGCAGAAAGAGAGGGGGACACAGAATCAGAAGCGGGCTCCAGGCTCTGAGCTGTCAGCATAGAGCCCGATGCAGGGCTCGCCCTGAACTCACGAACCGTGAGATCAGGACCTGAAGTCGGACGCTTAACGGAATGACCCACCCAGGTGCCCCTGGATAATTTGGATAGTCTGTTTCAATCATGTTCCACCTGGGATCATGGATCTGTATTTTAAATCCCTGACTCTCCACAAACCATTTTATGAGGTAGGTAGTATTACTACCTCTAGTTTATAGATGGGGAAGCTGAGGCACAGGAAGGTAAGTGCTTTAGCCATAGGCACACAGGTGGAACTGGAGGGCTGGGGTTCCAGCACAGGCCATTTTTACTACTGTCATCTATACCAGTTCTTAGGGTAGCTGACTGGAAATTAATCAATGCTGAATGAGTGGATGAATAAATGAATGAATGAGATTAAGCTGGGAAAGTCGGAGAGCTCGGGCTCTCCAACTATATTGCTCGTGGCAGGAAAGTCCAACACCACTGAGCTAATTCTGTGTATTTAACCTAATTAATTTACTTTGATTACAAGAACTGTCCAAGTATAAAGTAAGATTTCCCCCCAAAAATGATGCTCAGAAATAAGAATTGTCTTTCAGAGTTTTCGTACTATTTTATTTTGAACAAAGTGATATTTGGGAAAGACACATTAGCACCTAAAGACTTAGATGATGCTGGTCTAGATAACGATAAAAAGGCAGCATATGTTATAAAAGATTTAGAAAACATTCTCAAGGGCTCAACATCACAATCCCAAGTGTTGTGAGTCACTTAAACAGGTCCTTTAAATATTCTTTCAAAAAAGAATAGGAGCAAATAATTGTAAGCACATCCACTTATTCTAAACAAAATACTGGATGTAAAAGTCTTATGATACAGAGAGTGGCATTAAACTAGAATTTTGAAAATGGAAAAAAAAAGTGTGTGTAAGGCAACCTGTCTTGAAGCAAAATGCCGCTGTGGGGGGTGAAATTTAATTTCCCTAAATTGACATTTTTAATTCATATTGGGATGATTAGTCTGACTCAAAAACAAGTACTTATGTAATCACTTTTATGTATTCACATTTATTCATTCACCCATTTTCAGTAACTGTCCTTAAAAAATATATTTTCTTTTAAAAAATTTTTTTTTTAACATTTATTTATTTTTGAGACAGAGAGAGACAGAGCATGAACGGGGGAGGGGCAGAGAGAGAGGGAGACACAGAATCGGAAGCAGGCTCCAGGCTCCTAGCCATCAGCCCAGAGCCTGACGCGGGGCTCGAACTCACGGACCGCGAGATCGTGACCTGGCTGAAGTCGGACGCTTAACCGACTGCGCCACCCAGGAGCCCCAGAAAATATATTTTCTTTTTAAATGTAACATAGCAAGTTAGTGCCTGTACTTCAGAAATTACCCATACACAACTAAAAGGAAAATTAATTGGAAAAAAAAAAAAACAACCTGATATATATGACTGGGTTCTTGAGGCTTGGGATACAGTCTCCGATGAAAACATCATACATAGGTTCAAGAAGTGCCACGATAGGGATGCCCGGGTGGCTCAGTCGGGTAAGTGTCCGACTCCAGCTCAGGTCTGTGGGTTCGAGCACCACGTCGGGCTCTGTGCTGACAGCTCGGAGCCTGGAGCCTGCTTCAGATTCTCTCTCTCTCGCTCTCTCTCTCTCTCTCTCCCCCTCCCTCCCTCCCTCCCTCCCTCTGTCCCTTCCCCGCTCACGCTCTGTCTCTGTCTCTCAAAAATAAATTAAAAAAAAAATAAGTAACATTTAAACATAAATAATAAAAAAAAAATAAAGAAGTGCCACATCATAAACACTTCAGATGAACGTGAAAATGATGGATGCTAGAAATATGTGTAAATGGCCCAAAAAGTGACTCTCATGACAAGGATGTCTGTGGAGAATGTAACACTGTTTTCATGGTATGTGAGAAGACGGAAGCAACATTTAGATTTCAGCATTTTTGATATCGTGATTCTAAATGTGTCACAAAGTCAATAAACTTTAAAAATATAAGTAGACAGCTGATTATATTATTTATAATCCCTAAACATTTCAAGTAGGCCCCAAAACTTAAAAACAAAAAAACAAAAAAAAAACTCTTTGAAAAGATGGGAAACACCATGTTATAGGACACATGTGGTTTTTTTAGCCCAAGTATTTAAAAAGATTTTGAAGGAACACATTAGCTTGCAATCGTGATCATCTTGGAGGATTGAGTCCTTTGATTTCTTTTTAAACAACAAGCATTACTTTGATAATCAGAGAGGCGAACAAACAATACAGGTTAATAAATGTGAAGCTCACCCAAGGATACAATGAAGTAGTAGTCCTCACCCTTGGCCGCACCCTGGAAACATCTGGGGAGCTTTAAAGTAAACATCCCACGCCTGGTCCCACCCTTGGTGATTCTAATGGACTGGTCTGGGGTGGGGCCCAGGCCTTGGGGTTTCTTAAAACTCCCCACATGACTCTAATATGCGGTGAGGATGAGAACCATTAAAGCAAGATTTTTCAGATTTTTTTGTAGAACATGTTACTAAGCGTCTTTTAAAAAATAAGGTCTCGCAGGCGAAGATGCAGGATCTTTTCTGCAAGATTTCTGAGTCTGTAATGTGCAAATGTGTACCATGGCTTTCATAGGAAGAAGACAGTGCAAGGTCGACGTCTGTGTCAGTGTATGTGTGTGTGTCTGCTCAGCAGTCCTTCTCTTGAGCAGCCATGCCATTAGCAAGCCCTGTCCAGTCCACCTCCCAAGCTGCCCCCCCTTTCCCCCCACCTTGGTCCTGTCCTCCATCGCCTCCCATCTGGACTATGGCAGCAGCCTCCCCATTGCCCTCCCACCGCCCTTACAGTTCATTACCCACAAAAGTGAGCTAGCAGAGGTCCCTGGGGCACACACAGTTTGCAGAAGCTTCTGCTCCCAAAGGAGAGTGCCCCTAGTGTCCCTAACTGCCACACTAGGACTGTGGAAGGGACCTGCCTTAAAGTGTAGGCGGCATCAGGAACAGCAGAGCTGTGGCAGAAGGAACTTGGGTCCTCAACACCACTGTTGAGCTACCATGTCACAAGCCCAAAAAACAGCCCAAAGAACCTCTGGACTTGGTCCCTGACTGGACCTCTGGACACATTCCCTGACTGCCTACGCCAGCATGCATGGGGTTTTCTGTCATTTACAGCCAAAAACATCCGAGCTATACACTCTCTATTACAAAGTACCCTATTTATTGGTCATACATATATATTTTTTTTAACCAGGTAAAATCACCTTATTTGCTTTTCTTGTTTATTGTCTAGCTCCTCCTTCTAGAACTTCAGCTCTACAAGAGCAGGGACATTTGTCTGTCTTGTTCACTGCTCTGCCCCTAGTACCTGAAACTCTGCCTGCCAAAGGGCAGGAACTCAGTATTTGCTGAAACAATGACTGAGCTCAGTTCTTGCAACAGCTCCAAAAGGTAGGTGTTCCAAATACCCATCTCCTCCTGACTTCTCCCTGTAGTGACCCTGCAGTTACACTGGCCTTCGTCCTGTTCCTTCGCAGAGTCAAACTCTTCTAGCCCAGAGCTCCCTCGCATTCCATTAAAGTCTACTGATCCTTCAGGCCTCCTCCCAAATGTCAGTCCTCACAACAGACATCTCCTGATCTCTCCAAAACACATCAGACTCCCCTTAGATATGCCCTGCTGGTTCCTCCATCAGGGCACTTAGCACAGATGCAATCACACAGCTGTTTTTGTAATTACTTAACTTCTGTTTCCTCCACTGAGAATGAGTTCCAGGAAGGTGAGGACCCCTTTGTATTGCCAAAGCTCTAAAGGGTCTGGCCCACAGAAGGTACTTAATAAATACCACACCTGACTGTTGTGGCCAGGACATTTACTGTTCACTGAATACCCACGTACCTCCACATTTCTAGCCCCTTGCAGCTAGGCAGGGCCATGTAACTAGTTCTGGGTACGAGCGGAAGTGAACTGTGTCACTTTGGGCCTCAGCATCTAAGTGTTGTGCTGTGGGAGTCTCTAGTTCCCTGTTCTGCCACGGTGACCCTGGAGGCTATGTGTTCTAGTCATGAGGCTTCAAGACTGGAGCCCACATCGACCTGCATCTCTGAGGTACAAGGTAAAGTGCCCCCTGCCAACCTAACCTACCTTGTGTCACAAGTAAGAAATTGACATTCGTTATTTCCAACTTCTAGGATTTCAGGGTCAACCTGTTATCGCAGCAGAAGCTTGCCTATCGCTAGCATTCCTGAGATGGAAGGAAGGCAGCTAGACGCAGAGACAAGGGTGATCACAGACTGGGAGGTGAGTATCAAGGTTGTGCGTGGCCTCCTGTTGCCAGAACTGAACCTCAGTGAAAGGAAGGCGGTGGGGGGGGGGGGGGGTGTGTGTGGACAGACCGACTACTCCCTGGGGAATTGCCACTTTCAATTCCTGATGCAAACGATGAAAGGACCCAGAGCCCCCACTCCCTTCAGAAAGAGCCCACCTCGGGGCCCTCATCAGACACGGCTCCTCAGGGATCACAGTCAAGTCTCAGCCCCTGGGGACAGGAGGAGGCTCAGAAGCCAGCAACACCCTGGAAAACCCTATTAGCTAGAGGAAGCTGAACCAGCAAGACTGCATGAAAGGGCCCGGGCTAATTCGGGCTGACAACCTTCCCTCGGAATCACCCACTGGGGTTCTGCCCTTCCAGCTCCATCCCAGAGAATAAATCACGCTGTCAGGTCTAATTTGGGATTCAGCTGATGGGCTGAGCAGAGCATCCATGCGTTCTGGCCGCAGAGGTCAAGGGCAGCCCACGTGCTAGCAGCCAGTGCTGAAAGGCCCAGGGACTGGCTAGGTGGAAAAGGACTGGGAAGCCAACAACAGTGGGTTTCCAATACACAACAGAGACACTCTGCTCTGTTCCTGTGCGATTTCTGGCCCAGGTCTCAGCTGAACGAGCCGTGTCCCCAGACCACAGCACTGCTAATCCTGGCACCATACCAGCTTGGGCACAAGGTAAACACTCCTATTTGGTAAATAAGTAATCCTAACACCACCAGCTAGTGCTTACTATCTTACAGGCTGGAGACGAAGCTGCCTAACCTGGGACACACAGTCAAGGCTAAGGCATATAAGCCACCACCACTACCGCTGTCGCTGCGGCCACTACCACCACCATCTCATGTATTATGTCGCTACTTTGTGCCAGGCACTACTCTTAAGTATTTGAGATTCATAATCACTTTTCTTTCTTCTTTTTTTTTAAGTAGGCTTCATGCCTAGCATGGAGCCCAATGCGGGGCTTGAACTCACGGCCCTGAGATCAAGACCTGAGCTGTGATCAAGAATCAGATGCCTAACCGACTGAGCCAGCCGGGCGCCCCCATAATCACTTGTCAATTCTCAAGGGTTAGGAAGCTCCTGGGTTACACTCCCTGCTCTGCGCGTAGCCGGACTCTGGAGCTCTTGCTCTTGGCTACCACGTGAAACCATTCCTGATTTCGCCATTTCGATTTCAAGAAACTTGCCCTGAAATGTCAAGTTAGGGTTCGGTGTCCCCCCAAGTTCCCACAGTCCTGTGGCTTTCCCCTATTAGAACTCCCATCGCTCCAGGCTGTTTACCCAGAGATCTCTCCCACAATACTCTCTCTCCAGGAGGGCCGCCCTGTAAGCCTCGTGCCCAGCACAAGAGCAGGAAATGGGAAATGACCAATGTTTATGAGACAGATGGATGGAAACCCAAGTCCAAACCCCTAATTTTACAGAGGAAAGGATGGCGATTCAGAAAGAAGAAAGGGGAGTTTCACTGAAGACAGGGGGAGTGGAGAAGGGCAAACTGCTCCTTGATGAATCTCTCTCTTCTCTAAGGCCCAAAGCTGCTTCCAGGAGCCCCAGATGACCTCCAGGTTGGCTAGCCACCTCCGGGGTCCACCATCCCCTGGGCTTCCCCCATACAGCCCTGAACTGCTCTGGGCTGTCACTGTCACTGAGGGCCTGCCTCCTTCCTGGGAGGAGGAGCCCCATTAAGTGCAGGGTCCACCAGCCATGAGGTTACTACCCCTCAGGAATAGGCACAGAGAAGGAGCACGTTAAATGTGTGCTGAATCGACCAGCAGAACCCCAAAAAAGGAAACAAGGCCTGAGCCTCATTCTAGAAAGATGCATTAAAAGCACAGGTAAGATTTCTTTGGAAAGGGGAGGCCAGGACTAGCCTTCTCAGCCATCTGCAAGCCAGGAAGATGTGCGGTGCTGGCTCACCAGGACTGGACCAGGACCAGGGAAAGGTAGAGCACAGGGCGGACGTGATTCACAAGAAAGCTTTGTAATGACCGAAACTTCCCCAAAGAAAACACGCTGCCCTGTTCCTCCCCTGCTGGAAGAATTTAAAACCGAGGTCACACAGCCAGCAGTCTGGGGACCCCAGGTTACCTCTTATGAGGTAACCAAGTGTAATGCCAAGAGCGAGGGCTCTGGAGACAGACTGCAAAGGTCCCCACCCTGGCTCCCTGACTTGGTAGGTGGCTTTACCACTCTGTGCCTCAGTTTCCAAGTCATTCCTGTGGGGAGATCATAGCAGCGACTTCACAGGGTGGGTGCAAGGGGTGAATGAGATCATGCGTGTAAAGTGCTCACAGAAGGGCTGGGCACAGAGTCAGTACCCATTAATGTTAATTATTATTGTTTCTCTTCCCCTGTGGAGCCAGACACTGTTGGCTGGCTAACCCGACTGACACTCTCAATTCCCTTTTCCTCTGGCTTCCTCCTCAGGAGAGGCTGAAAAAGCTAAATGAAATTTCCCACCTTCCTTGGAGCTAGGGGAGGCCACGTGACACATTGCTGGCCAGTGAGATGTAAGTGGAAACTTGTGGGAGGATTTTGGGGAGAATTCGTAAGTGGTCCAGAAAAGGAAAACACGTGTGGCTGGGTGTTGGCCTTCCCCTCCTTGTTCTGACTGGAGCTACAGCACTAATCTTGTAATCGTGAGGGAAGGCCGAGTAAATCAAAGAAGCTCCAGGCTGGACACCACTCAGCCTCTGAACTAACCAAATACCTTCATGTTTGTTGTTATGGGAGAGAAATCAATGCTCGGTGGTTTAAAATGCTGCAAGCTGGGCTTTCTGTTCTGGTAGCTAAAAGCATTCCTGGCTGATGGACCCACCATAACACAAATGGTTCAGGGCACCTGTCCGTGGTAACTGTTTGCCAACATCTATTCAGGTCCCTGGATGAGAACCCCCGAACTAGAGGAGAAAGAGTGGGAAACTGAATTAGAATAGTGCCTACCGAGCCTCAGTCACCGTGTTCTGCTCTTCTTTTCAGCTGTATCTAGTCCCATCTATGCAATTATTTACTTAATATTTTCTTTAAACCAATGCGTTTTTATTTTTATTTATTTCTTTTAAAGTAATGTCTACACCTAATGTGGAGCTTGAACTCACGACTCCGAGATTAGGAGTTGCATGCTCCACCGACTGAGCCAGCCAGGAGCCTCACTAATCCAATTCATTTTTAAACTTAAACACACACACACACACACACACACACACACGAGTCTACTGGGGCCCCCAGGTGGAGCAGTCAGTTGGGCATCTGACTATTGATTTCGGCTCAGGTCATAATCCCAGGGTTGCGGGACTAAGCCTCACGTTGGGCTCCATATGGAGCCCGCTTGGAATTCTTTCTCCCTCTGCCCCTCTCCCTCTCTTGTGTTCTCTTTCTCTAAAATAAAATAAAATGGAATCTACATTACTACCAAAATGAAAAATCAGTTATCTTTTGTTACAAAAGCAATTTAATAAATAATAATAATAAACAAATACAAGGTAAACAAAATATGTTCATCCACAAATCACTAAAAGTTATCTGATGTAGCATAATTTGGGTTTATTGGACTAGCAAGAATTCTTCATTTTTGCTGTCTATCAGGAAAAAAAAATGTCAGAGGATCTGGCAATGCTTTGCACTTTTACAGGGCAACAAAAGGCGAGAGCTAAGAAGGGGCTGCCCCACCGAGAGGAAACAGTGTCCTGTTGCTGCAATTCCTGAAACCCTGTTTCGAAGTGAGATAATTTATTTAGATCTCCTGCTGGCTGGTGGATGAATTAGGTTGGGAGCCTTATTCTTATTCAGGGCTTCCTCAGAGAGGCCTTCCCGGATTACCTCGCCTAAAATAACTCCTGTTCCTTCTAGGCAGCCCCATTCCTGTCTTACGGACTTCTCCTACATTCACTTGTCTGTCGTTCTATTCTCCAGAAGCATGTCAGTTCCCACAGGGAAAGGATTCTGCTTTGTTCACTCCTGAATCCCCAGTACCTAGAACACAACAGTAGGTGATCAAAGGCATATTTATTGGCATGGTCATGAAGCACAAAGAAAGACTGAGGAACCATTACAGACTGGATGAGAATAAGGAGACAGGACGACTAAACACAGTGTGGCATACTGGATAGGACCTTGGAACAGAAAAGGGACATCAAGGGGGCACCTGGGTGGCTCAGTCAGTTAAGCATCTGACTTTGGCTCAGGTCATGATCACATAGCTCATGGGTTCGAGCCCTGCGTCAGGCTCGGTGCTGACAGCTCAGAGCCTGGAGCCTGCTTCAGATTCTGTGTCTCCCTGTCTCTCTGCTCCTCCCCTGCTCTCTCTCTCAAAAATAAATAAACCTTAAAAAAATTTTTTTTAAAGAAAAGAAAAGGACATCGGTGGAAAACTAGCAAAACTTGACTCAACTCTCTTAGTTCACAGTACTGGACCAGTGTTCATTTCCTGGTTTTGGTAGCTGTGCCAAGGCTGCCTAAGATGGTGACATTAGGGGATGCTGGGTGAAGGGTAGGTACGTGAGCTTTCTGCACGCTTGGTGTAACTTTTCTGGGGTCTAAAATTCCTTCAAAATAAAAGAGCTAATAAAGAAATTGTGCTGAGAAGCATCCTTTGATGGAAATGCAGCCCCTTGAGACTGTTCCATGAACACGCTCCAGGTACCTGGGCAGAGCCTTGGGCCAGGATGAAGGAAGGTGAAGAGACCCAATAAGCAGCCAAGAAGAGAAGCTGCTGTCTAGATTCACTCGGTTCCCAAGGGTCAACCCGCTGGTCCCTGCAACTTAGCCAACATCATGGTTACACAAACCGGGCAGAGTCTGGACGTCAGAATCTTCTGTTCTCCACTTGCCATACCATTAAGGGCATTTGGTGCTTCGAGGATCAGACAGCGCCCTCACTCCCAAGCACCCGCATGGCATCCTGCCAACAGAGGTTGGCGCCCTCATTTTGGAATGCCCCACTGGCAACTGAGTGCCATCGCTTTGCCTATGCCAAAGACACAGAACAGGATGTTCACTAGCAAAGTCCCCATAAACCTAATTATAACATATTCAAAATCTTTATATCACAGGTATTTGCCATATGTACATGTTTTAATTCTGTGTCAGTACCTACGCTGTATCTTCAACCTACAGAGGAACAGCACATCCACACAGGGTGGGTGAGGGGGCCAGTCTGTCTCTTGATGGTGGTGGGCAGTTACACAAACATTGCAATTGCTTACGCTCAGAGAACTCTATGCCAGAGAGTGAATTTTATTCTGTGTAAATTTAAAAAATTGAATTAAAAAAGAGTGTGATACACAGATGTGTGCCACGAACAAAGATCTCCGAGATACTCTGCTGCTAGGGATGGTGGGAAACACACTGTGGAAGCACCCACATACAGCATGACTTCTCTTCTCTTTGTGCTGCGAAGTATGTAAGTGCGCATGTGCGTTAAGTAGGACTATTCGCGGGAAGAGGTCTGTCATGACACCCACCTGACTGCTGACGTAATTAGCTCTCAGGGAAGGTGTTAGACTTGCAGGTGATGCATAGGACAGTGAAGGAGACTTTCATTTTCCCCTCAATACTTTTTCAAGTAATTTTTAAAGATAATAGAGACCTATGTGGACTAGTTATAAAATTTAAGCAAACAGCCACACTGTACTCACCCTCAGTGTGTTCTGGGCACTAGTGTCCCTTGAGGGTCCCACGAGAGCCAATGTCAAAGACCGTGCATCTGTGGAGAAGAACAACACAAGGTTATGTCTTTGGCCAGTCTGAGCCTTCCTGCCGCAGTTTCTGTCATTTACAAATTCACCCCCTCAACAAATGTTTACTGAACACCTGCTCTGTGCTAGGCACCAAGGGAACACCAGTGACCAGGACAACACTGCTGTCCTCAGAGAGAAGACATTCCAGTAAAGGAGGAAGACAATAAAACAAATACATGATGCGGAGTCAGGGAGTAGTCAGCAGTCTTGATGGAAACTAAGCAGGCTGAGGAGAATGATGGGCCTGCTGTTTGCAAGAGTGGCCACAGAACAGACACCTTAATTCAGGAGGACCACAGGCTGTGTGACTTTCTGTGCAAGAGCATTCCAGGCCATGGGAATGACCAGTGCAAAGGACCTGAGGCAGGGTATGTATATGGAGAATTTTAGGAGGAGCAAGGGGCCCATGTGCCTGGCACAGGGTGAGTGAGGGGGCGAGTGGTCGGAGACGAGGGCAGGGAGGTGATAGCGGCAGATGGAAGGCCATTATAAGGATATTTCCTTCAGACAATTTTGAATAGAGAAGTGGCAGAGATAAATAGCGCTTGTCCTGACTTGTAACTTTATAGTATTAATTTATGTTTTAAAATACTTAGTATGGTTGTTCATATTTGAATGGCTATATCATGAAAACTGTATATTATTAATTTATGTTTTTGAATATTTAGTATGGTTGTTCACATTTGAATAGATATTTTATGGATGAATGAATGTCTCCACTGTCTGTATTGTTCACCCTCATGTTTCTGTTTACCCCAGGTTTACCAAGTCAGGGAGATGAGATCTGAGAGGATAATCCAGAACCTTCCTATAAGGAATGGCCATTAAATAATGACTCTCACTCCCCATGTGCCAGGCCATGTCCTAGCAGACATGTGCTAACTCATTTCACTCTCTCAATAACTCTAAGAAATAGATGTTTATGATTACATTCATGCTATAGAAAAGGAAACTGAGGCACAGAATGGATTAAAAAAAAAAAAAAACAAAACAACTCACTAGCTGAAGCTGCCCGGCCAGTCAAAAGTGTATTACAGATGGGATGAACCCAGGAAGCCTGGCTCCAGAGCCTACTCACCTACTCCTGACCATGTGGCTAAGCCAGTGGCCATGGCGGTCAATGAAGAGAGAGCTAACTACAGGCAGATAATGCCTCCCTTTCCCCAATAGCACGATGCCCAAACGCTACTCAAACACCAAGGCTGAGCTCAAACTCCAGGCAGCTCTCAGGAAGGAAACCTAGCGAGTAGCTAGCCAGCTCTCCAGAATCTAGGAATCAGGATGTCTTCAATAATCTTGCTCCTAGAGGTTCCTGGAGAAACCCAAAGGGGTTCTTAACTTTTCTCATGCCAGACAGCCCTGTGGGCAGCCTGCCAAAGACGAGTGTGGACTCCTTCTCAGAATCATGTTTTTAAGTCAACAAGATACAATACCCAAGGCTATAAAGGAAACCAATTATATTAAGATATCAAAGTATCCGTAAAATAAAACCTAATCTGAGATACAGTAATATTCGTGCTTCTTTATGAATGCTTTAAATTATAAGATCCTAATGGTGTGTCCAATAACCATAGTAATTTAGAAACAGATGAGTGTAAGTGATATTTTGCAATATCTGCAACAATCGTAATGTGATATGGAAATATTTTTAATTTCTAGTGGTGACAAAGTCACAGGTACTGCAATACAACTGTAGCTTTGGCTCTCATTCTGAAGAAAAGGAAATGCTAAATTCCAGATGGCAGAGGGAATAAAGATGTAACCTTTTTCCCAGCCAACTTCACGATCCTCTAAATTCTACCCAGGGACCCTTCAAGGGTCTATGGACCCAGGATTAAGAATCCCAATAGGGAAAAGGCAGAGCAGATTCCTAGGGAAGGTGATAACTGGGAAGTGTGGGGCAGATTCAGATCCTTGTGAACACTGTATGGGAAGGGGTCCTGGAGGGCTAGTCATACAATCCAGGTCTGGCCAACAAAGCCACTAACCTCCTCTTTCCTGCTCCTTGCCTCAGAGATGGCTCGGGTGGCCCTGGCATTGAAGCCATGGTGATTAGATTCAATAAAAGCAGTCTCAGGACATATCCTGGGACTATAGGGAAAGAGATGGGTTTATTTCTCTTGGGGCACTGCTTAGCTGGTTGGATATATACACAGAGCGGCTTCAGAGCCTATCTGACAACAAAACCAACACAAAAGAATACAGAGCCACGAAGTACAAGGAAACAGGGTCCTGGCAACCTCATGTGAGGCTCTGGATCTAGCCACACCTGAAGCTATTCAGTGCACAATGTCCCAGGAAGTAAGTGCAAATGCTTCTTTTTACACTTAAGCAGGTTGACCTGAATTTCCATTTGTTCACAAAACCAAATGACTCAATTACACAGAAGGGCAGAGTTGAGTGCAGTTCTTGACAATTCCCATAGCTCACTACCAAGGCATTTAGGAAAGCACAAAATGAAATTAGACAGAGTTACTATACATAGAAACAGCAAATACAGAAAAACACACACTCTCTTTAAAAACTCAGAAATAGTCTCTTGGGTAGTTGGCTTTCCCCCAAGCTGGTCTATGAAGCCCTGACAACTGTGGTTTTCAAGATGCTTGACAGGGCATGAGGGAACCAGAAGCACCCAGAACATTTCCTTTATCACCAGACTTTCCATTAAAAAAAATTCCTGGGATGATCAGAAAGCCCCTGCAATAAAGCTCCTGTAAAATTTTAATAGCTGCCTTTTAAAATACAGCGGAAATTGCTTTTCTGCCACTCTCATTCTTCCTCCTTCCTTTCTCTAGAGTGATGTATATGGCTCTTTAAAGTCACATCAGCAGTGACGTGTGGTGGTGCCACATCTCTCTGACTGGAGGGAGCTGTCATATCCACCAGTGTGGGGTCCCTCACACATGGGAGGGGTCACAGCAGAGAGGACGATGCTGAGGGGTTGTGGAAATGGCAGCAAAGGTGGGCTACAGGGTCAGCAATTCAGCCAGGACCCCAGACCTCCCAGAGCCCCTCTTCACACCACCTGGGAAGGGAAGAGGCCCTTGGACTTGCCTCATCAATCCCAGCACACCCGCCAGAGCAACAGCCCACCTGGTCGCAGGGCCACGCGTCTCGCTTCCCAGGGTTTATACCAAGAAACAGAATCCTAGATGACAGAAGCTGGGGTGAGGGGATAGCCTGGCCTGACTCACAGTCTGACTGGTTCCTCCCCTCAGCCACAGCAATTGGCTCTGGGAGGGACACATGATCTAAGCAGGGCCAATCAGAGTAGGCCCTGGAAAGTTTGCTGGAATTACTGGGGGGAAAGGGATGGGATGGAAGGAAGGTAGGGGCTGCTGAAGGCCTCTCTGCCACCTGGGAGGTGGGGGGGGGGGGGTACCGGAGAAAGAAGTCAAAGCTGACAGAGGCAGAACCCAGAAGCGGAGAAGGATAGCTTCCTGACAAGAATACCTGAGTGTTGGCTCCAGTCAGGCCAGCTCTGGGACTTTCAGGTCCCAGAGCCATTAACTTCCTTGTGCAGTTTAAGCCAGTTTGAGCTGGGAAGATTCTGTCATTTACAACAGAAATCACTGACTGATGGAACCGGAAGGGACCTCAGAAATCAATACAGCATTCCTTCATGTTTCGGTGAACACGATCTTTTCTAAGAAGCTGACAAAACAAAACTGTGTCATGTCTCTCCGGAAAGAGGGGGGAAAAAATACCCCCACAAAATACTGTGTTTCAAAAATGCCAAAGGGCTCTGAAGCTGCTGTCCATAGGAACTGGGTGAAGAACACTCTGATCCAGTTTGAACCGTCCACTTGATGGATAAGGAGACTGAGGTTCAGAACGCTTATGTGGCTTGTTTGGGCCCAGGGGGAGGCAGAGCCAGGCCTCTCTAGAGGGTCCAGAGGTACGGTCCTCAGGCGAGACTGCAGAGGGTAAGGGGAGGCAGCGGGTGAGGCTGCGGAACCCCATGCCCCCATTTAGCAACACAGCAGCTCCACTTGTTTTCTGCTTTAAAAATTGGGCTTTCGGGGAAGTGTCCGACAGAAGTTCTACCACTCCACAGTAACATGGAAAGCCGATCTCTTCTATCACATTTCAAAGTATTAACATGTTACTGACCTTGGTTTTGATCCTCACTGACATCTTAATGAAGCAGGCATTATTGCCATGGCTCCGCGTGAGGTGCTTCTGCAGGGGCAACCAGCCAGGGTGCTGCTCTCTGATCCCAAAGCAGCCCGAGCACCCGGGCCTTTCTGCTCCTGTACTTCTGGGCCTCACATTTCTATTCTTCCCTTGGATTTTGATCTCAGCTCGTACGGAAAGGATCATCCGCTTACACCTCTCCACTCCCCTTGGCTTGGTCCTCCCTGCAGACCAGGTCAAGAAGTGGTGGCTGATCTGACGGGTCAGAGATTACGACGGTGGCTGGCACCTGCCCTTCCAGTGGGCAGGATTACTAGCCCCAAGGGCTAGGACGAGGCACCAGCTCTTTTCTCTCCCTGTGCCCAGAGATGGTGGCTTCCTCTGGTGCTCTGTCTTAGAGCAGGACACACAACCCTGGCCAGTGTTCATCCACCCTCTAAGATCGCCCGCGGCACATGCACTCCTCCTGACCAAGTGCTCATGGGGGCAGCCAGACCTTTCTCCTCCGCGCAGCTCGCTGTGCAAGTGGCTGATCTAGGCACTAAGACTTAAGGTAAAGGAGAACCCAGCTCACTGGGGGCTTTTGCTACAAGCTCCCTTCTCCTTTCTAGACTTTACCAGAGCTTCACATTGGGGCCACAGGGACCTACCCACCTATTAATAAAGAGGTTCAATCATCTTTCATTTAGAGAAGATTCCCATTATGCCCATCCTCATCCCTTTGGAATAGGGACTTAGGAAAATATCTGTTCATTCAACTGCCTCTACCCACCTGCCAACAAAGAAAAGCTGCTGTGCGAAGAAAAGACTTTGCCTTGGGAAAATCTAGGCCCTCAACTGCTACACTGTATGGCAGCCGCTGAGATCATCTTGCAATTAATCATGCTTTCTCTTAGGACCTATATTCTATTAATAACACACTAACGACTTAGCACTAGTTCTTTCATTGATTGATTCAGTCCACAGATATGACTAGGGCTGGGTCACTGACTTCCAGGGTCGTACATCCTCATTTCCTGTCCCCCACAGAGGATAAGCATCATGACATAGGGCTCTGGGGGCTTCACTGTCCCACCTCTAGCCTAGCCTAAGTAACTCCGCGGTAGAGTGGCTCAAGACAGGCCTCTGCAGAGAAACTGCTGAGGGAAAGCAGCAACGTGTGACCACTTCACGCACAGCCGACTGGCCAAAATGTCAGACTCTGACACCACCGAATGTTATTGAAGTTACAGGCTAAGGGGAACTCTCAGTCACCGCGGGTGGGAGCATACACAGGAACAGACATTTTGAGACCGCGGCTGGCAATTTCTTGTAAAGAGGAAGAGACGGTAACCTCAGTGACACACTTCACTCCCCCACTGACTGGGATTCCCTGCCGAGTTCCCAGACCCATGTGGCCTTGCAAATTCTCACTCTGGTTTAAAGCATGAGGTTTTTGCTTTGATTTGACTACATGCCAGCACTGTTTTCAGTTAACTATCAACTCGTTTGACCCTTAGAACAACCCTGTGAAGAGGGTCTGCTAGCATCCCCATTTCTAACCGACCAGCAAACTGAGGTACAGAGAGGTAACTTGCCCAAGATCACACAGCAAGTAGATGGCACAAATCCACCGGGATCTGAACCTAGTTGATCTGGCTCCAGAACGGCCAACAATGCCACTTCCCAAACACAGCAGTTAAGAGTATGGGCTGAGCCCCGAAACACATCTGACTCCACATCCAGACATCGACTTCAGATGGATCAAAATACAAGTGTGTCTGGAAGAGAACACAGGAGCGTATCTTCATGTTGGTGTAAGTGAAGATGTCTCATTCAGGAATTCTAGGAGAGTGTCCGTCTCACAAAAAGACGCATTCAGGGGCGTCTGGGTGGCTCAGGCGGCTAAGCGTCTGACTCTTGGTTTCAGCTCAGGTCATGATCTCGCAGTTCGTGAGTTCGAGCCCCACACTGGGCTTCACACTGACAGTGTGGAGACTGCTTGGGATTCTCTCTCTCTCTCTGCTCCTCCCCCACTTGCTCTGTCTCTCTCTCAAAAATAAAAAAAA
Source organism: Panthera uncia (assembly GCF_023721935.1). NCBI lineage: Eukaryota > Metazoa > Chordata > Mammalia > Carnivora > Felidae > Panthera > Panthera uncia. Next base: position 14,590,747 of record NW_026057588.1, read on the forward strand.
ATTTTAAAAAGACTCATTCACAGTCTTTGTCCCTTCACTAGCTTGAAATGCAGGTGTGATGCTACTCGGATTTGAGAGGGTCCCACTTGTCTCCAGAACACTACTCTGCCAGAACAGAAGGACTGAATTCTCTGGGTGCCCTGGCCCCCTGGGAAAGTGGGTTCGGCAGCCATCTGTGGCCACGAGGGGGTAAGAGAGTCAGAGGAGCGCTGGCGTTGACCATGCCCTCTGCCACACCATTGAGCCACATCTTCTCCCTCCAGATGTTACTTGACACACGGCATCTTATGTACTGAAATGACAATGCTGCCTGTTTCAGGCCGATACTTGCAGCCAAATGCACGCCTAACTAAGACATCTTGCCGCAGCCAGGATCTGGCTGCCACGGGCTGTGGAGAGTGCGAGCGGCCACGAACACGGATTTGAAAGTGTCTCAAAAGGACTCAGAGATGAACTTTGGGAATCAGATTTCCACTAAGCATGACTGGTCACAGGCATCCAGGGATGACGTGGTGTCTGAATTAATTCTCGGGGGACTTGAACTGCAAGCTGCCTTCTTTCTCCCTATGGACTTGTAAGAGCAGTCGGGGAGACTGATTTTAAGGGCCAAGCCCAGCCCGCTGGCACAACTGCACTGGGGTCTGCTGGCCCCAGGCTCCCAGGCTGGCGAAATCTTGCAGAGCTTGTGGGTCCTTTTTCCTCCTGTCACCAGCCATTTGCTAGATGTGCCAACAGTTAAGCCCCTTCCTGCACTCCATAAAGACAGCTCGTCAATGTGGTTGACTGCCGGGTGCTTTTCCACAAAGCACTCCCACAGATCTCAGCTAATCAGATGGAAGATGGAAGAGTGGTCAATCTACCAAAATAGGTCAGTCTTTATTTTTTAATCCTCTTATTCATAATATATTGAAAGGGAAGAATGAAAAAAAAAAACATCATTAGCAAGAACATCTAGGATTACTCAACCTGTCTGTGCCTCAGTTTGCTCACCTATAAAATGGGGATAATAAATAATAATTGGGGTGTTGTGAGGCCTAAATAAATTATTCTATGAAAATGTTTATTTATTTATTTATTTTTTAGGTTTCTATTTTTTATTTTGAGAGAGACAGAGAGAGAGACTGCACATGCACGCAAACAGGGAAGGGGCAGAAGGAGAGGGAGATAGAGAATCTTAAACAGGCTCCACGCTCAGCATAGAGCCTGATACAGGACTTGATCCCACGACCTTGGGATTATGACTTAAGATGAAATCAAGAGTTGGATGCTTAACCAACTGACCCACCCAGGCGCCCCTCTATGAAAAATATTTAGAACAAAACCTATTACATAGCGAATGTTTGATAAAGGTGAGCTGCCATTGTTCTTATTGCTGGTGACATGGTGAATTTTTTGGATGGAAGGTCTGTGAAAAGCCTCAAAACCCCACTCTCTGCTCCACTGGACACACAGAGAAAGGCACTGCTCTGATTCTGGCCCCTTAGGGAAGGAAGGAAGCTTGAAGGTCCGGGCCAGGGAGGAGAAGCTGGCTCCAGGGCCCAGGGTACTGTGGGCAGGAAACAGACCTACTGGGTGCTAGCTGCCCACCCAGTAGCCATCCTTCCCTTTCTTCTCCGAGTGCTCAGCTAATGCAAGATCTCCCAACCTGCCCTGCAGCTAGGGGTGGCCAACAAGAGGTAAGCAGAAGTTGTTGTGGGGCTTCAAGGAAAATTCCTCACCAGAAACATGGAGTGGACTACAATTTTGTAAACCACCCCCCACCCCCACCCCGCTGCCCAATTCCCATCTGGATTCAGACTCTCTAGCTTGACACCAGGGGTCATATTGGACCACGATGCCACCTTTAGGATGAAAGCCTTCTGCTAGGGATGGTAAAGCAGAAAGACAGAAGGATCCTGCTTTTCCTGACATCTGTGGAGCTGCCATACCAGCCAAGGGCTGTCAACCTCTGGACATTTTAATCACCAGAGACACCACCTTCCGTGGAATGTAAACTATTATTATTTCTGGTCTCTGCTACCGGCAGCCGAGTGTACTTTCAAAGGATATTATGGTCTTACACGGCAGACGGCCAATGGGCCACAGAGTTCCACACCAGAGAAACCCCTCAAGAAACCTGCCACCATTTGAAGTGTCCTCATGCTTTAGAGGACCCTCAATCTCTCCTCAAGAGCAGGCAGAAAGCTAGGTACCGAATTTCTCACAGAACCGGATTACAACCATTTTGCCCTAGGAGGAGGTAAAATAAGACCTATAGGAGATCTCCTGAGACACTCACTCAGTAATTATGAAATGCTCCCCTAGGCTGGACACTGTGCACGCCAGGGTATGAGACCTGGTAGACAAAAGCAGGCACAGTCCCTGCTCTCACAAACCTTACAGTCCAGAACAGGGGACAGAAAATAAACAAACAGGCAAACAAATACATGTATGAGTACGAATGGTGAGAAGTACCACGTAGGAAACCAGGGTAAATTTTAGCCCAGAACTGAAGAGAAAGGAGAAGGAAGTCATGTGAAAAGTGGAAGTAAGAGTCTCCAGGATGTCCATCAACTGAAGAACGGATAAAGAAAAAGCAGCGCATCTACACAATGGAATATTATTCAACCATAAAAAGAATGACGCACTGATTCATGCACAACATGGATGAACACTGAAAACATTATGCTGAGTGAAGGAAGCCAGTCGCAAAAGACCATGTATTGTATGATGCCATTTACATGAAATGTCCAGAAGAGGCAAATCCAGACAGACAGAAAGTAGATTAGTGATTGCCAGGGGCTGGGGGGGGGGGGGTGGGGGGGGGGGGGGATGGAGAATGACTGCTGATGAGTTTTGTTTTGTTTTTGGGGCCAATGAAAATGTTCTGGAATTAGATACTGGTGATGGTTGCATAGCCTTGTGAATACACCAAAACCCACTGAATTGTGTACTTCAAAAGAGTGAATTTTATGACATGTCAATTATATCTCAATTAAAAGGCACTCAAAGGGCTACTGTGATTCAATCACTATGTTGATAATAAAGTCTCTAATGAAAGTTAAGGGAAAAAAAAAAAGTATCCCAGGAGATGGAGGCGAATGTGGGAGGCTGTTCAAGGAAATGCACCGGAGGCCTGTGTGGCTAGATGGTTGTGGTGCAAGAGAGAACGCTCCAGGACGTGGCAGACATCCAGAGCGCCCTGTGAGCCGCGGTCATACACATGCTTTCTAGTCTAAGTATGAGGGGAAGCAGGAGAGTGATGTGTTCCGATCTACATTTCTGAAAGATTTCTCTGGCTGTTGTGCAGAGATGGTCAGGGTTTAAAAGAAGCAGGGAGAATGATGAGGTGGCCACTGTAATACCCAAGGAGAGGAGGCAGTGGCTGGGACCAGGGCGAGGGCAGAGGAATGGAAAGGAGGAGGCTGGTAAAGATGTGAATTTCAAATCAAGGACACATAGGCCTCATTGACGATGGGATGGCCACGAGCGTAAGGCTGAAAAGAAAGATGCACATGTCTCGTGAATTTTTCCAAAGTGGTTTTCTGCCAGCTTCAGGTTGTGCACAGAATGACAGCAGGTCACCAAATGCCTGTTAAATGAATTAAATAAATGAACAAAATCACTGCCTGGCTTTTTTTGTGGGGCACATTTTTGTATTTGCAATAAAGATGTTAAATTCTCTCTCTCTTCACGTATATATACGCACACGGATCCTTACCTATCAACATAATATCCTTACCCATACCTGTTTCTCTCCCATCCACTGGTAGAGACTGGTCCACTAAACACCACCAGCTACCCATCTGCTCAAATCAGAAACCTCAGGGTCATCCTTTTATACATACACACACCATAAGCAAGGTCAAGCTTCTAAGTCAGTAACAACAAGGTCCTTCCATCTCTGAGGGGCACAGAGAAATAGGTAAGCCAGAAAGAAGGGAGCTCTTACTTCTGATCAACAACATGTAGGAGAGAAAACAGAGACAAGAAGTGTTCTCTGTCTTTTTAGTGGGGGTGGGGAGGAGCAAGAGATATAGTCAAGAAGGGGAGGGGCGTCTGGGTGGTTTAGAGGGTTAAGAGTCTGATTCTTTCTTGGTTTTGGCTCAAGTCAGGATCGTCATGGCTTCTGGGATCAAGCCCCACATCAGGCTCTACACTGACAGTGAGGAGCCTGCTTGGGATTTTTCTCTCCCTCTCTTCCTGCCCCTCCCCGGTTTGCACGTGTGCTCTCTCCCAAAATAGATAAATAAACATAAGAAGAAGAAGAAGAAGAAGAAGAAGAAGAAGAAGAAGAAGAAGAAAGAGGAGGAGGAGGAGGAGGAGGAGGAGGAGGAGGAGGAGGAGGGGGGGGGGGGGGGGGAGGGGGGGGGGGGGGAGGGAGGAGGAGGAGAGGGGGGAGGGAGGAGGAGGAGAGAAAGCAGTGTGAATAAACATGGTTTAGTCAGGGGAGGAATTTGGGTCAATTTGACCCTTATGCCTTTCCCTTTAAGTCCCACTGCAAGTGAAGACCAGCAGAAGACAAGTTATATCCCAAAGGGGTCATTAGCCCCAAACCACTGTCAGCCACACCCATTCTGAGGGAAACACCAGAGCCCTGGAAGAATGCATCCTGGAACCAGAAGTAGGAAAGGGGAAGGAATGAAGTCTCATAGAGAACATCTACAGGGCCACCGCCATCACAAACCACAGGGCCAACAGTGCCCCTGGAGTGGTGCAATGCAACGGTCTTGTGGGGATGTGTCCACCCAGAACATTCCTTCTAGGTCTACTTTCTCCAGCAGTAGGACTTATCTGGTTTAAGAGTGGGATGTGAGAAACATTTCACTGCATGGTTCTTGTGCAGTGGGCTTGGTTGTGGACACAAGGAAAATTATCACCTGTGTTGCCTGTCCCAAGAAGCTTCATCTGGAACATAGCCAGGGACCTGATGCCTCGACTTTACCATTTCTCTAACTCCCCTGTGTCATCCTTCCTTCCTTCCTTCCTTCCTTCCTTCCTTCCTTCCTCCCTCCCTCCCTCCCTCCTTTCCTCCTTACTCTTCTTCTTTTCTTTTCTTTTCTTTCTTTCTTTCTTTCTTTCTTTCTTTCTTTCTTTCTTTCAACATTTATTTATTTTTGAGACAGAGCATGAGTAGGGGAGGGGCAGAGAGAGAGAGGGAGACACAGAATCTGAGGCAGGCTCCAGGCTATCAGCACAGAGCCTAATGTGGGGCTCAAACTCACAAACCGTGAGATCATGACCTGAGCCAAAGTCGGATGCTTAACCGACTGAACCACCCAGATGCCCCTCCCCTGTGTCATTCTTACAAGCAGCAGATCTGGTAGCAATGAATGCTTCAAACAGCTGACCAAACGCTGCTTTATTCATTCTACAGAGAAAGGGAAGTAGGTCAAAGTGCCTGTCATGGTCATGTAGAAGGGACTTTTCACGCAGCACCCATGTTAGCCTCTCCTAGTCTGAGGTCCAAGTGAAGGTTCACCAACACCATGGACTCTCCACCTGTGGCCGGAACACCCTCCCAAGGGATCTCTAACATTGACCAATGTATGAAGTTTGTCTGGACCACAATTAAGGATACCGCAACATCTTCCAGACAGAACGCTGGGCTAAGAAGGCCATGTGACGTGGAAGAGAAAGGGAGTGTGATACCATCACTCAAATACAACACAGATACATACACTAGTCATTATAATTTCCATAAATGGGATATCATATTTACTCCTCTGAATCTTGCTTTCCCTTAAATGTTCTCACAAAAATGCCTCCAAATCAACTAATAGTGGGTCTTACCCACTGTTTGTTTTTTTTGGCAGCTAATATTCCACAGTATGGATGTGCCATATTTTACTCAATCATTCCATGAAAAATGGGCATTTATTTTATTTCTGGGGGTTGGTTGGTTTGCCCCTGAAAACCATACTGTAATAAACATCCTTTGGCACTGGGGCCATTTTTTTCTATAGGGTAGATTCTCAGGAGCAGGACTGCTATACTGAAGACTACTTATGGGTATTATATAGTTATATTACGGAAGGGGTTCCAAGATCAGGATGTAGAGCTGTGTATGTAGCATCCGCTTGGTTTTGTATGGAGTCTCTGGAAGAACACACCTGAAATGGGTGTCCTCGCGGGAGGGGAACTAGGTTACAGTGGATGGGCAGGGGGAGACTTACTTTCTGGGTGCCATCTGAATGTTTTATCACGTGCATATTCTGCTCATTCGAAAATAAAAAAATATTTTTCAGGCTGCCTTCTAAAGAGGTTGCAATGATTCACACGTCCTCTAGCAACCTGGGAGAGTACTTAGCTGAACTCATTAATGCCCTATATTTTTCTCCTTCAAGGCTGTCCCTCCTGCCCCCTTCTTGTTTTGACCTAGTATGAGTTGAAACATGTCAGATGTTACCTTCTTGTGATCCATAATTCCTCCTATTCTACAGCCCTTGGGCAGGTAGGAAGCAGATTCCCGGAGATGCTAATTTTGACACGTCAGTCTGGCCAGCCCTTCCCCATAGCACAAAAAAGAAGCCCAAGCCATGGTGGCAGCCAGATCGTCAGGGACCTGAGGGCACGGATGGCAGAGAGAGACAACGGCAGGGGGCTCTCTCTCCTCCGATGCTTGCAGGTCACACTGTTTTAAACTCACGCTGGCTGAGCTGCCCTCTCTAGCCGAGTGGCCTAGAGTCTCCCAAATGCCCAAAGTCTCTCAGAAAAGGGGAGAGAGGCCTGCAGCGGCTGCTGCCCGAGGGACCCACACTCTCAAGAACAAGGCCAGAGACAAGAAACAGGAGGGAACGGGGGACAGAAGACACAAAAGAATCAAGCTCATACAAACAGGAGGCCTTCTCATTCATTTCCTGCAGGCCAGGCATCCTCTACGGCTGGCCCCAAACCAAAGGCCTCGCCAGCCAATGCTTTAAGCCCCACTGTGACTCACGAGACAGGAAAACAAAACTGACCTCGCACAGAGAGCAAGGGCCCCTCGTATGGCAGCAACTCCAATATAAACACCTGCTACTGCATTGCTGGCCGAAGTTCTGGACTAACCTGCAGAGGGGAGGGGAACAGATGAGAAAGCAGCTCTGGGGAAGGTGGGGGGGGGCGGTATTGGGGAGAGCATGGGAGAACATCTCAACACAGGCAGCAAGTCTACTTGATTCAGGTCCTCCGCTACCGTTCTGCAGCCTACGCTCCAGTCTGAGCTGGGACTGGTGTAGGGGAAGCCCCAGCCTTTGCTCGAGCAGTCCCCTCTGTCTGGATGACCTTGCCCTTGATCCTTTGAGACCCAGCTCGGCAAGGATGTGTACATGTGGGTGTTGGCTGGAGCGGCCTCTGTAAGTGAGGAAAATGGGAGACAACCTGAGTGTCTGTTAGCAGGGATGAGCCAACAAATTTTGATGCGGACACGCAACAGAATCCTTTATGGCTTCCCTTCCCTCATCCTCCATGGCCTCCATGGCAAGTTCACTGAATGGTTCTATTGCCACTGTTTCCAAAAATATCTCCTAAATCCATTTCTTTTCTCCTCTTTTCTTTATCTTTTTTTCAAGTTTATTTATTCATTTTGAGAGAGACAGAGGCAGCGGGGGCGGGGTGGGGGGGGGCAGGGAGAGAGGAAGAGAGAATCCCAAGCAGGCTCCGCACAGTCAGCTTGGAGCCTGATATAGGGCTCGAACTCCCCAAACGTGAGATCATGACCTAAACTGAAACCAAGAGTCGGACGCTTAACCCACTGAGCCACCCAGGCGCCCCCTCCTCTTTTCTAAGCCAAGCTACCACCCTCATCTTTCACCTGGACAACTCCATCAGATCCCTGCTGGTGGCCTGGAGTCCCCTCTTGCCTTCTTAGATTCTATTCTCCACACACAGCCAGAGTGATCAAATCAAGCAGGAATCACATCACATTGCTTTCTTGCTTAAAAAATCCCTCGAACTGCATCTCCTTCCATTTCACCCATTGCTCAATGCTCCCACCACACTGGCCTTCTTTCCCTTCCAAGCTTATTCCTACCCCAGGGCCTTTGCACATTTTGCTCTAGCTATTCTCAAGGCTGGTTTCTTCCTGCCAGTAAGGCCTCCCTGTGACTGTATACAGTGAGTAGGCATGAAATCTAACTACATGCAATGATATGGACTTTTCACAGACATAATGTTGACTAGAAAGGCCAGACACAAAGGAGCATTTACATAAAGTTCAAAGTCAGGTGTGAGACATCAAGAGAGTGGTTTTGCCTAGAGGAGAGGAGTAACTGGGATAGAATAGGAAAGGGACTTCTGGGGGCTAGAAATACTGTTCTTAGAGCAGGTTACATGAGTGTGTTCAGTTTGTGAAAGTTCATCTAGCTACACACTTTCAGCATGTGCCCTTGCTTATATATCTACACACACACAGAGCTTAATAAAATGTTTAAAGAATTAAAAACATTTTGGCTGCCCATAGTATTCCTTATGATTTGGGAATTTCCCACCTATGGGTCTTGGTGGGAGGCCGGGCCTACCTCCCATTATCAGATATTACAAAGGCCAGGAACTGGCTCTCACAGCCTCCCCTGCAGCCAGACCATGAGTGCAGGATCTGAGTTCTACCCAGCAGATACACCCTCCCTCCATGGCTTAAATGGAGCTTGGAGAACTAGGATGTATTTAGCTTGGCGTTTGGAGCCCAGAGCTGCAGCCTGGCACGAGAGGAGCTCATTGAGGCTTGATGAGCGGAAACAGGACCACCCCCACACCCATTTCCTCCCCCAGCACAATAATACAAGATTGGACCATTCTGTACTTGGGAGCTCATTCATGCTTTCAAGAAATGTTTACTGAGTGCCCATTTGGTGCCAGGCACTGCTCTAGGCACTAGGAATCCAGGTGAACAGAACACTGGAGTTAATGATCCTAGTGGGGAAGATGAACAATAGAATAAGTAAGAGATAGGTTAGTTAAGTGGTACAGAGAAAAACAGAAAAGAGAGATGAGAACCTCCCTGAGGAGGTAACATATGAACAAAGACGTATAGGATGTTAGGGAGGATGTGGGTATGAGAGAAGAGCTCTCCTGGTAGCAGGAAGAGCCAGTACAAGGGCCCTGAGGTAGGCACATACCTGGGTGTCTGTGGAGCACAAAGGAGGCCCATGTGCCTGGAACAGGGCAAGTGAGGAGAACAGAAGGAGGAGATGGACCCACAGGTAATGGGGCAGATTGTGTGGGGCCTCATTGGGCTGAGGTGAGGACTTTGGCTCTTACTCTGGGTAAGATGGAGCCATGGGAGGGTTATCAGCAGAGGAGGGTCAGATCTGATTGGGTGATGACAGAATTCCTCTGGCCGCTTATCCAACTCTCTCCTCTGCCCAAGATGGAAACCAATCCCAACGAGAAAGAGAAGTTTGGTCATTTGTGTGGCAAATGTCTGTCTGAAATAAGCAAAAGGTCTCCACCCGCTTCCTCCAACCCATCAAGGCCTCGTGCTGGCCAGCAGGGCTCTGCAACACAATTAACAATCCATACCCCATTATAGGAAACCAGACCCTTCCCTTCTGGTCACCGGGAGAATTCCCAAAAGCAGATGAAGAAGCAATAAGGCCACGTGGCCAGGAGAGCACCAGCTCCGTAGTCAGCTACAGCCACAATCAAGTCCCAGCACTGCCTCTTAGCACCTGTGTGACCCATGACTCCTCACTAGACCTTTCTGAGTCCCAGGCTTCCTTATCAGTACAGAGGGGAGGGGAGAGGAGGAGTAATTTCTACCCTCGACAGGACTGTTGGGAAGATTAAATGAGCTAACAGGTATCAAGTGACTGGCAAAGTGCCTGGCACAGAGGGAGGCCTAAAAGATGTTAGCAAAGCTGTCATAGTAACCGGAATACTGAAGAAATAATAAGCGACATTCTCAGCTTCTCAAGTCTGAGGGTGTCCCTTGGGCAAACTGGACTCTGATGATATTAAGCAGAGGGCTGAAGTGAAGGGTCCTCCTGAGGAGGCAGGCCTTCCAAATGGAAGTTTCTTTCTCCCTCTACCTATTCTCCATGAGGTAAGTGCCCAGAACATCATCATCCAAGCTACCCATGCACGCTTCTCCGTGCTTCACAAGCAGAGGCCCCAGTGGAAGAGACCCTGGCCTGTATCCACCTCTCTCAAGGAAATGGGAGTCAATGGAGAAGCATAAATGCCAGTCCAGGGCAAATTTCTTGCCTCTTCTCCAGTCAGAATAGCAGTGGGTATTCGGTTTGTTCCATGAAAAGATGGCAAGGCCTCTGGGGGGCTTCAGGTCCACATCCGTAACATGGGGAAAACAGTCACTATTCAGGCTTGCTCACATTCATTCCGCACACACTTAAAAAATACTAGGAGCCAGGCCCTGCTCTAGATGCTGAGACATAGCAATAAAACAAGGAGCTCACATGTTAAGAATGGCGCAAAAAGCAAACATAACATCAGTTATGGTTTGGCTCTTGGTAAGTGCTGTAAAGAAAAATAAAACAGGAGATGCAAATGACAGGAGGGTCACTTTAGGCCATTTTAGGGTGCTCGGGAAGGCCTGAGGCAGTATCCCAGCCATTCAAGCAGAGACCTGAATCAAGTAATGAAATAAGCACATGCATACGTATATTACAATTTTGGATACATCTGTCTGTATATAAAATATATACACACACAGAGCCAGGAACTTAGCACCCGCTGTAGAAACCTGAAGGATCTAGTCTGAGAGTTAAGAGTGCTTGAGAGGCTCCTGCGTGGCTCAGTCGGTTAAGTGTCCGACTTAGGCTCAGGTCATGATCTCACAGTTCACGAGTTCGAGTCCCACGTTGAGCTCTATGCTGAGAGCTCGAGCTTGGAGCCTGCTTCAGATTCTGTGTCTCCCTCTCTCTGTCCCTCCCCTGCTCATGCTCTGTCTCTCTCTCTCTCTCAAAAATAAATAAACATTAAAAAAATGTTTTTAAAAAGTGCTCGAGGGCTGACCAGGACTGGCACCTTTATAAAACCTATGCTCTTCCCTCAGATTCTGATATAAGAATCACTATTAGAAGACATTCCTTTTTCTTTCCTTTTTCATACTTGATGGTGTACCGCAGACAGGGAAGGTACTCCCTCTCAGGACCGTGGTCCCCCTCGGTTGCCTCTGCATTCCACTGTACAGACAACTGAATTCACCCAGTCCCCTACGGATGGACATGGAGGGACAGCTCCCATCTTTGCTGACAATCGGTGCTGTAATGAGCTGCCTTGGACACAGATCACTTCCCACACTTGGAAATGCCTATAGGCAAAAGTCCTAAAATGGAACTGCTGGGACAGAGGACAGGCACGTGTGGGGGTCACAATGACAGATCCTGCCAAAGTCCCCTCCAAAGTGATGGTCCCATCTTCTCTCTGCCCAACACTAGACAAGCCTTACGCACAAATACCTTTTTATGTCAAATAACCTTTCTGCGTCTAACAGGCACTTCCTACTTCTACAGATGCTGCCAGGGGCAGTGTGGCAAACACGTCACCTCCCGGCAAGTATTCTCACGCCAGTATTCAAAGCCCTCCTACCTCTCTCGCCCTCTTCCTGCTTTTCCTCCCCACGCCAGGAAGGAAAAAGGACTGTGCAGCACATATACTTAAAATAAAAGAAGAAGAAGAAGGAAAAAGGATTAAAGCCCAATAACTTATGCAAACTATGTTTACTACGCACCTCAGCCGTGAAGTCGGGATGAGAGCAACGTGGCCTCAGAGGGCTGCCATTAGGATTCAAGGAGATGACACAGGTAAGGGACTTAGAATAATGGCTGGCACTCGCTACTTGGTAAGTAACTACTGTCATTATTATATTTGTTAAATGGGAGCAATCATTTAAAAGCTTTGTATGTAGGGGCACCTGAGTGGTTCAGTCGGTTGAACATTCGACTCTTGATTTTGGCTCAGGTCACGATCTCATGATATTGTGGGTTCAGGCCCTGCATTGGGCTCTGCACTGGCAGTGGAGCCTGCCTGGGATTTTCTCTCTCTCCCTTTCTCTCTGCCCCTCCCCCACTTGCATGCAAACACTCACCCTGTCTCTCTCTCTCTCTCTCTCTCTCTCTCTCTCAAAATAAACTTAAAAAAAAAAAGCTTTGTACGTAAAAGTGCTTAGCAGTATACCTATTATGAAGTAGCCACTGCTCGCCATCACTACTGCTTTTATTACATTACTGTTATAATTTTGTTCATTTCCTCAGCAAGATTCAGTAAGATATGTATCTGGTGGAAGGTGTTACACCTTTATTTAACAAAATAGGTGTAGTCCCTGCCTTCACAGAGCTGCTATCATTGAGAGGATGACAGGCCCGAATACATCAGCTGAGCAGCTCAGGGACGAAGGGTGGAGCACAGCCTGGGCAGGCCCCTGGGAGTCAGGTTTAAGGAGAGATCTGAAAGAAGAGTCAGCAGGGCAGGCCAGAATTGGAAGGGGCGGGGGAAGACCGGGAGAAGAGGAAGCATCCCAGGGGCAGGGAACAAATGCCATGCATTGAAGGAACTGAAAGCAGGCCAGGTGGCCGGCTGGCAGATGCAGAGGGACCCACAGGACGAGGCTAGGGGCAGGAGGCAGGCAGGGATCATGGCATGCTGGGCTGGCCTTTCTACAGGGTACTGCTTTGGAAACATGGACACTGCATGGGACACCCCTCATCCTCTAGTGGCCCAGGAGTGAAATGAAGTTTTAGTATTCGTATAGTAAAAAGGTACAGCTTAATCACTGTTCTCAGGGTCTTGCTTAATAACTCCCAGCCCAGAGGACCTGGGAAGGGGACACAGTAGGTACCCACAAGAGGACAGAGTGAACAATGACCCCTCCCTGCCTACAGCTGATTAGCCCAAGGAGAGTGCCTGACCTCAGCGGGGCCTGTCTTGAGAAGCCCTTCCTGGTCCTGATTAATGAGTCGAAAGGGAGAGATTTTCTATTTGTTGGGTTGTTTTGGGCTTGGGCTGAGAGAATACAGGGTTATTCTCTGCAGGAGCCTGTACTGCAAGGTGTATAACTTGGTCTGTGGATAACCAGGTTTCCCAGCCATTAGAAGGAAAGGCAGACAGAGAGACAGACAGACAGACAGTCACACTAATATAAGAGAATGAATACAGCAGACACAGGCAGAGGGAAGCCATGGGGAAAGAATCCTGATAGTGACATTCGTGTTCTGGTTCCAATCCACAGGCTGGCCACTTCCCAGCACCCATTCTGTTCTTCCTCTAGGAGTTTCTGGGTGGGAGCAACCAGTCCGTTGGTGATTCCACCCTGCCCAGTGATTGGTTCAGGGAAGGTCACGGGACCTGTGGTAGTCCAATCAGAGAGGAGCTCTGATGTCTTGCACTGTGACTGGAGGCAGATACCTTCCCTCTCTCTCCAGCCAGGAATAGTCTTAAACCTGGACCAGTGGGACAGCTAGTCTGCAACCTCCAGGGCAGCCAAGTTTGAGGATGACCCAATTATCAGAGGGAAGAATGGAAGGACAGAAAGAAAGTGGGTCACTGTGATGGCCCTGAGCTCCTGGCCCAACCAGCCCAGAAGGTGACCCCACCTCTGGCCTTTCCAGTTGCCCGAGCCAATCCTTTCCCTTGGGTTTATGGTGTTTCTGTTACTTGCAACCAAGTAACTGACTAGTACACAGTCCTTCCTGAGGCTTCGCTTTCATTTTTCTGGACCATCCAGCACGCTCTGGTTAAATCCTCCTTTTTTTGCCTGAGCCGCAAAGATGACAGGCCTTAAGGTGCTCTAAGAGCAGTAACAGCAATTTGGCCAATGACTTAACTTGCCCCTGCCACAGCTTCCCCAGCTGTTAAATGGGGATAGTAATGATAAACACTTCATTGGGTTGTTAAGAGGATTAGAAATGATTTAAAGAATACCTCATGCATTGTAAATTCTCCACACATTAGCAATTATTATTCTAAAGCACTGAAGGGTAACTGAAAGGTCTCAATTAGCTACACCCCTCCCCCATCTTGTTTGCTGTTTCTTTGTTCAGGTCAGCAAGCCCTTTCTTCATAAACAGTCCCCAAAGGACAGCCAGCCCAGTTTCTGTCAGGAGGGTCGCAAATCTAGCCTCAGTGGGGGATCGGAATGAAAAGAGATTGGACTCAACTTCTCCGGTAGCTGGGTGGCGGAGGAAGCCCTCATGAGCTCATTTCTCCATCAAATACAAGCTGGGGTCTAAAGTTTCAAAACACAGGCTGGGGCATGCTGGCACAGTCCCACGAGAGGACAAAGAAAAGAGAAAAGAGGCTGGATGGAAGAGAAGCCACCACACGGCAGGTTCCACAACTAACTGTCGGGAGGAGGCTCCCAGGCTGGCTTCCAGCCACATCCGCTCTCTGCACAGCTCTGAGACTGCAGGAAGAAGGGACCCCCACCATGTCTGTATTTACAGCTGGGAACTGGCATGGGCACGGGAAACTCGGAAATAAACTCCGTCAGGAAGCGAGAACTGGAAGATGCTTCCATAGCAACGCCCATCTGGAGCTCCCTGCCCGCAGCTGGAAACATTCAGAAGCGAAGCTTATCTAGAGATGTCCACCAAATTCATTTTTTCCATTTGCACCTGGAATATGTTACTTAAACTTCACTTCTCTGGGGAGCCTCTGGGAAGCCCCTATTCTTTGGCTCAAAAAAATCCTATCCTGAACATTTAGGACACAGGACTCATCAGGGTGGCTGTGTGTTTCTCCCTCTCTCTGTGGAGAGGTGGGCTGTGTCTGCCTTGCTCACTGGTACCTGGCCCAGAACAGGTCTTTAATCCATGCTTCCTGAATAAAGAAGTCAACTGGTTTGTTCTCGATTTGGTGATTCATAACTTTAGCTACCATGTAAGCACCTGTATGCACATGGCAGTGAACTGAGAGGCACGACACCCCATGAGGGACTTACTACTGTTACGCCCACTTTGAAAATGAGGCTCCTTCTCAAGGTCAAAGCCACAAAAGAACTGGAGTTCTTTCATCTCAAGAGAAGGATAGGAGAGAGTGTGACTATCTATCTAAAGCAGGGCTGGACAGGTAGAGGGACATATAATGAGTCGGCTCTGACACTAAGAACTTTTTGAGTAGAAATGTTATAGAGCTGGAGTGTATCCCTCATCAAGGAACTCTGGAACACAGGCTTCTTGGGACACAAACATTAAACAGCCTGCTACATCCCAGGAGAATTCTACCCAACCTTCCCAGAAACCACAGCTCACATGATTCCTTACCTTTAACATATTTTTTTCTGCTTATGAAAGCAATATATGCTTATATATGCATATAAAAAAAAAAAACTCGGAAAATAAAGAAAGTGCAAAGAAGAATATAAAGTTACCCATCATCTTCCCACCAAGGGATAACCACTGTAAAGATGTTGGTTTACTTCCTTCCAGTCTTTTTTTCTAGTGTGAACAGTGTGTGTATAGAAGAAATATGGAAAGAGAGATTTTTCCCCCCTTTAAAGTCTCCTACCTGTGCTTTTCTGTGAGACTTTTAAACATCAAGTGAAAAATAATATTTTCAAATGGCAAAATTAAGCCTATTTCCTCAAACTACAGACGTGGGGAGAAAGGAGCCTTCCCTGTTCCTCTCCTCCAATTTCTGCTTCCACCTGACCCCTACTACAGACCAGCAGTTCTCAATCCTAACTGTGCCTGACCGTAACAGTAACTGCCACAGTCAGCATTAACTGAGCAACTACTACAGAAGAGGCCATTTAAAACATTTTACAGATATTCTCTAATTTAATCCTTACAATCCTATGAGGCAGATATCATCATCATTTTACAGATGAGGAAACTGAGGCAAAAAAGGTTAAGTGACTTTCCCAAGGTCATCTGGCTGTTAAATGGTGGTGTTGGAACTTGAACCCAGGCCATGAGGCTCAAGGAGTCCCCTTTTCCCTGGACCACACTGCTCAAGACCTCGGCAACAGTGACACCAACCCTGAGCTTCAGGGCAAGGTTCCCAATGTTCCTACTGCCAAGCGTGTCATCATGATTATTCATACTTCTCTCCAGACTCATTCTGTTTCCTAAAGGAAATGAGAAATTGCCGAAGTTCAGCACAAGTGAGAGAGCCGGAAGCTACAGCTGACCACATCCACATGTGGGTCTCCTGCGGGGCTGCCTAAGAGACATTCTTAAATGATGACCCTTCTCGAGGGTCCAGGGTCAGCCCCTGGGCTGTTGACCCTCCACTGACTGAGACTCCACCCGGCACCAGATGGGATGTGAAGGCCCCTCCCTAACTCCCAGTGCTGCAGAGGGATGGGAACAAGCCTCGCTGGAAAACTCCCAGCCCACCACCTATTTAAGAGTGAATCTGGAGAGGGGGCTGGGAGCAAAGCCTGTGTGGCAGGGACAGGCAAGGCCTTCTCTTGTGTGTTCAGAGGACTAGCGGGGCTGGACTCAGTGTCTGGTCACTGCGGAGCATCAGCCAGTTATGTTTTTGCCACCAGCACACAGATCCCTGAATGAGAGCAGCTCATGACTCCCTCCACCGAATGGCAAAACCACACCCACGTCTGAAGGGGGTTTTCCCGGGGGTTAATCACCAGGGAGTTTGTCTCCCCTCCAGGGAGGGAAGAGAAAACCCTCATTTCAGAAAAAGGTCACTGAATGCCTGGTTCACAGGAGAAATTGCTATGTTGGGCTTGAAAGCGACTACGCTTTCAGCTGCTGAGCCCAAAGGCTCTCTCCACAAAGGGGCTCCAGGCAGAGGATGAGGGGAAGATACCGAGGGCTAAGACTGTCATTTATCCAATGGGCCCTCGAACTGCCTGTGTGCAGTAGGAGCTGTTCACCACTATTCAATTTTAGGCTGTGTGTATGTGTGTGTGTGCGCGCTAGGCGTTGAGTGGGGCTGGTTTGTTCTGTTAACATTCTAAAAAACGTGCAAAGGTACAATGAACTCCCAGGTACTCTAACCCAGATTCAATAATTACCAAGATTCTGCCACACGAGCTCCGTTTATTCCTTATCTATTATTCCTCCCGTTCCTTCTTGCCGAAGTAAAGTAAATCCCAGACATCACGTCATTTTACCTTACATGTTTCAGTTTGCAGCTCTGAAAACTTTGGACGTTTTATTACGTGTCCATAACATCAGGCTGGTTTCATTACGGATTAAGAGAACAATGATTTTTTTCTGAGAAACAAGACCCTAAAAGAGAAGTATTGACAAAGGTGTAGGGAAATGGGTCATCTCATCTACTACCAATGGAGTAATGGCTTTCTGGAGGGCCCCCTGGCAATACAAATCCAAAAAGGTCTAACAACCTGTAGGTATCTTCCAACTCAGCATTTCCATTCGTGCACTCATCAAAAAAATATTTACTGACCTCTACCATATGCCTGGAAGTGTCCTAAGCATTTTTCTCCCCGGTTCTGATATGAAAATGGAGGCACAGAGAAGTACGGTTGTCTACCCAGGCTTACACAGCTCTGATGTGCGAGAGCTAATATTCAAACCCAAGCCATCTAAGTTTCAGTGTGTAATACGAGATCCTGGCAAAGTAGCAATTTAGGCTTTCCACTTAGGAGAGCCATTGCTCTGGGTTCCATGGAGTACTCCCTATACATACTGGCGGATGCTTATTAAGTGGAATCTGCCTCAGACCCTGTGCACAAGGTAGGAATGATAACATTAGTCCCATTTTTCAGATTAGGAAACTAAAGTACGGAAGCTGAAGGCACCTAGCACAGATACTAGTGGACGTATGTGGCGTGCCCAGCAGCTCTGCCTCCTCAGTCAGGAGGTGCCCCTCCACCATGCTGCCATGCCGCTCCACCGTCCTGGCAAGGCTGTGGCTGTGTTCATCCTTCATCCCACTCTCAGACACCATCTTCGGGGATGGGCACATGACCGATGGCTACAGACTGAATATTTGTGTCCCCCACCAACTCTGTATGCTGAAACCTCATCTCCAGTGTGATGGTGGGACTTTTGGGAAGTGATCTGGCCAATCCCGTTTCTAAAGGAGGTGCCAGAGAGCTCCCTCTCCCCTTCTGCCATGAGTGAGGACACAGCAAAGAGATGGTCATCTATGAAGCAGGAAGCTGGCCCTGACCAGACAACAAATCTGTCGACACCTTGATCCTGGATGCCCCAAGGTTCCAGGATGGTGAGAAAGAAATTTCTGTGTTTATGAGCTCCCCAATCTATGGCATTTTTGTTATAGCGGCCCAAATGGACGCACACACCCAACTAGAGTCTTCCCTGGGGCTTGTATAAAGATGCTGAAGACAAGAAATCCCCTTTCCACTGGCTTCATAGATCAGGAGGATTTGCACCTTGACCCAGCCTGTTTGCACAGTGAAGTCAAGTGGAGCAAGGGATAGGAGCAGAGCCCCAATGACATGTCTGAGCCCCCTACTTGGGCTACGTCTGAAGCTCCTCTCCTCTCGGCTTCCCAGCGACACAAGACAAATTCATCTGACAATGCAAAGAGCCTTGATTAATCTACCCAGCATGCACTGTCCCAATGCCCACTTCGGTTCCTTCTGGAGCCCACCCTCCTCATGCCATTTCCCTTGCACTTGGCAGGAGTCCTACTTATCTTTCAAAGGCCAGAGCAATCCCTGAGCACGATTTTCTACACACTCTTTTCTCTCCTCTCCAGCTCACTCCCCCTGACCTTGCAGCGCAGAATCTCTGTCCTCTGTGTTCCCACGGCACTCGGTGCTCACCACTCACCACTCATCACCCTGCATTATGGCCATCTGGGTGACCCCTGCCACGAAGACAGTACTAGACGGGGGTTAAGACCACAGGCTCTGCAGGAGGAAAGATGTGGGTTCAAATCCCTGCTCTGCCATTACAAACTCTATAAAGACCCAGGCAAGCCATCTTTTCATCTATAGGATGATCTATAGGATCATCTCTCTGATTCTTGATTTTGTTCATCTATAGAGGGGAGCTAGTAATAGTATGCACCTGCAGCAGACACTTAGCTGTGTAGCTTATGGTCACTCCCGACCCTTGTCCCTTGCTGCCCCCCACTACGGAGACATCCACTTTCCCAGCCTCCCTTGTAACCAGGGGCAATCACTGGCTCCTTTATGGCTGGCCATTCAGAGATAAAGAGAAGTCTACCGGGGGTAGGAGTGTTAATGAGAGCATGTTCCCTTTGGAAAAGAAAGACACAGGAAGAAAAAGCCTCTTCCCCTGCCACTATTCCCTGCTTGGGACGCCGTGTGTAAGGATGCGATCATCAGGCCGGGGCAGTTATCCTATGACCACACAACGACCAACACCGGGATGAAACGGATGTACACAGGGGCTACGAAATAGAGAGAAAGCAGCCAGTTCTCGAAGGTGTCACTGAGCCTCTGCAACGGCCACGGAGCTTGTCTCCTCCATCCTTTGCAGCGAGAGAATTGTCTCCATCACTCACGCAAGAATCACCAGGCATCTCGCTACCTGAGGCCCAACGTGTCCCAACCAGCAGTTCGTCTCATAGAGTAAGGGTTCGATGCCATCGTGCATGCAAACTGCTTAGCGTGTTGCTGGTACTCACTCAGTGTTGGTTGAAGACTGTTCCCATTATCACAGTTAGCTGCTCAAGGCCATTCCACAGTGTCTACACTCCACTGCAGACAGAGAAGGTGCCAGCATCGAATACTCGGCACGTTTTATCCCCTGCCTGGCGCCTGATGGAGGGAACCACAGCCATCTGAGGTGACTGCAGTCGCACAAAACAGCGCCATCTGAGGTGACTGCAGTCGCACGAAACAGCAGAAGAGGCAAGGGGCAGCGGGGCCTGATGGCTCAGCAACCTCGCGAGGGAGCTGCTTTTTCAACCGTCACGTGTCCCAACTGCCAGGATCTACATACACCGGCACCGTTGTTGCCATGTCTATCCCCAGACCACCTGTACTATCACTTACTCTGCATTGTTCCTTAACTGTATTCACTTTTATTTTGGCTTACATACCGATGTTAGCCTCACCCAAAGCAGAAATAGCCATGGAACACTGGGTTTGATGTGCTATTGAAATTCTTTTCCTGTTACGCATTAAAATAAAAGTACAGCTATTAAAATGTTTAAAGTGTTTCTTCATACATCACCTCAAATTATCTAGTGTTATGATCTGACCTTGGGAAACCTGTGCCCATGGCACTAAGACATCATTCCCAGTCAGCACGCTCTCTCCCTTGCACCTTGCACCATTCTAGAAACACAAAAGCTCAAATGCCTGCTCTAAATAACCCTTCCAGAGGCTGAGATCTCTCCCAAACTCCCTCATTAGGGCGCCATTCCCCTGGGACACATCCATGGTTTATACCTGCTACTTACATTGTCTTCTAGGATGGGTTAAAGATAACAGCAATAAAGCCAACATGCATGAAGGACATTCTCTGTGCCACGTGCTGCTTTAAGGACTTTATACAGATTGACTCACGATCTTCAAATGGTACCATGTGAAGCACGTGGTATTACTCCCACTTCACAGAGGAGGAAACTGAGGCTCAGAAGGGATTAAGTCACTTGCTCAAGGTCCCACAGCCAGGGCTGAACCCAGGTGACTGACTCTGGGGCTGCCCTTCTGACCTCTTCGCTACTCTGCTGTCCCTACAGCAGCCAGCACTGACCAAGATCTACGCTGATGGACCACTGATATTGAGCGAGCCTGAGGAACTCGCCTAAAGTAGCTGGGAACACCTGAGACCCAGGTCTGTCAATTCTCGTGCTCACTCTCACCGTGTACAACCGACCATGGAGCCAGCGTATAGCAGAACCTGAATGGAACCCTCCTTTACTCCTGGAGGTCACAGCACTCCTCCACTCCCTGGCTTCCTCACTGTCCCCTCTGAGCTCACGTCACTCAGCCCCGAGAGGCCAACTCTCCTCCGAAAGGAGGACAAGAGTCTCTGATACAACCAAACAGAACCTCACGTCGCCATCCCTCATGCCCAAAGGAGAGCAGGCTGACCAAACTGTAGTTTTCTAAAACCAACCCATTCATAACATAATTCAGTGGAAGGTTTCTCCTCACCTAGTTGCTAGGCCTCACGCTCACATTCTTAATTGATCGTCATCATGACAGCCCATGCTTACGGGGCTTACCATGAGTGTCAGGCCATGTGCTAACGTGTGCTAAATGCTTCACAAGTACTGACTCACTGAATGCTCACAGCATCCTTATGAGGAGGGGACTAACATTACCCTTGTTTTAGGATAAGGAAATGCAGTCGCATGGAGGCTAAAGCCAGTGGCCCAAGGCCAATGATCTGGGAGTGGTGGTTCCAGAGGCCCTGCCTTAAGCACTTGGTGACACTACCTCCCACAGCATAATCTCTCTCTCGTGTACTGAGTGCTCATGGAGTGCCAAGTTCTGGACTAAACACTTCACGTAAGATGACCTCAGTGAACTGACACCACCACTCCCATACACATACAGCTCAATGATGTAGGTATTTTAAAAACAAAGAGCCTGAAGCTCAGAGAGGGGAAGTCACTTGCCCAAGGTCACACAGCTAGTACAGGGTGGAGTCAGGAAAAAGTTACCTACGGTGTGACTCCGAAGCCATTGGCTACAAGACTTCACAGCCTCATACCCAACCTCCATCCCAGATCTCCCTGTTCCCAGCAAGCCCCTAACAGAAATCAGTCTCTAGCTCCGAGAAAATGGGGTGGACCGTCTTCTCTGTAACAGGGTAGCACAGCGCAGTACAGAGTTCAGCAGCCACACTTTTCCTGGTAACTGCTACTCTGCACGGTCTCCAGGAAGCTATCAGCACATCCCCCTCCTCAGCAATGGACCCACTGAACTCGTGTTGCAGGGGAGCTCCAGGAACCAGGCCAGGTCTTTCCAGGGTGATGGTAACTGACCAGTGACACTGCTCTCTCCCTTTCCCTTCTGTTAGGTTTTGCTCCATGACCTTTGCTCTGGGGGTGTGAGGAGGTGTTTCTTCCCTGAAGGTCTGCCACTGGTGCTCCCCTTTCTGCACCAGCAGAGCCTTCCTCCGGTCTCCAGACAGATCGACCAGTGAGCCATCTTGGTCCCGTCCAAATGCCTAATGCGTTCACAGAGTGCATAAGGGCAAGGACTCTAAAGACAGAGAGCTTAGGTTCAAATCCCAGCTTTGCCATTTACCAGCTGTGGGATCTCAAGGTAAGTTATCTCCCCTCCCTGTGCCTCAGTTTCCTCATCTGTTAAAGGGGAATAATGATAGAACCAACATCATAAGGTTGTGGGAAATGTAAAACACTTAGAATCGACCCTGCCACTCAGAGCTATATAAACGTTTGCTACTATTAGTGTGAGTGACCCAATAAAACATACTCCTACCCCTTAGGTGGGTAGAGATGTCCACTGGGCCTCTGAGACCCTGCGATCACCCACCAGCTACACATCAAGAAAAAGCAGACTCTCTCAAAAGACCTGCTGACCAGCCATGAGACAGCAGTAATTATAGTCCACTTGCAATTATTTGGCTTGTTTGGTTGTTTATATGTTTATACTTCGTCCATACCCCCAGATCAAACAGAAAGCTCCATGAAGGTGAGGCTAGTGTTCCAGACCCCCGGGACTTGGCAGGAGACGGAATTCAATAAACACTCCCTCCACGATCAGGGTCTTGTGTGAAGAGAACCCTCTGATTGTCTCAATTTGCTGCTTTCCCCTTTCATGCCGTGCCCAAGGTGGTGCCTGCCACACCAGAGGCCCCCCAAAGAGACATCCAGTGACTGAATGAGGCCCTCAGATCTATTTAACAAGAGCACCTACCACCTGCCAGACCTGACAAACCAAAAAAAGATGCCTCTATCCCTGTCCCCAGGCGTCTGGTGATCTAGTCCATCTGGTCACAGAGATCAAGATGTGGTATAAAATGACTCAGAAACACTCCAGGGTGGCTCAGCAGTGACAGAAACAGGAGCCGACACCACTCTAGAATTCTGCAGAGGACACACCAGAGAAGGTGCCTCCCGGACCCCGTCACACAGAACCCTAAGTAAACATATGAGCTCTATTCATGCACAGACACCAGGCCAAACAAGAGGCCAGGTGGGTGGCCCCCATGGTTGTCTTTCTAAGCAACATCAACAAACACAGCAGTGAACCCCAAATCCTCGTCTCTAAGGCTGGCTCAGTAAGGACCTAGCACCTTCACTGGGTGGGTGGAAACCCAAGGCCCAGCCTGGATGTGCTGCGCCAATGAGCGGTGATGTTAACAAGTTAAAGAATGCGTCCTGAGTAGGAAGGCTTGGTGTGGATCCTGACTCCACCCAGAATGAAAGTAGCCACGACCTCTGCTGCATCTGTGGGCACAGCTAGGCTTGAGGGCTTTGGACCACTGGTTCTCATCTGGGGGTGATCTGCCACCGCTACCCCAGAGAACATGTGCAGACACTTTCGATGGTCACGAGTGGGGGCAGGGCGCTGCTGCTACTCGCATCCCGTGGTCAGTGGTCAGTCCCACAGTGCACAGGACAGCCCCCAGAACAAAGAATGATCCCACCCAAAAGGCCAACAGTGTTGAGGTTGAGAAACCCTGGATCTAGGCTCTCAAAGTGCAAAAAAAAAATAGTGAATCATCAAGGGGTTTGGTGAAAATGCAGACTGGATTCAGTGAGAGGGGTCCAGTGGGAGGAGCTGTGGTCCAAGGAGCAGGGGCATTTGGCAGCATTGGTATCCCCTGGGAGCTCCTTGGATACACAGGCCCTCGGTCCTTCCCCAGACCCGATGAGTCAGAATCTGCATTTTAGCAAGACTCCTAGGTGGTTCTCAGGTACATTCAGTGAATGCAAATGAGGGAGCTCTCAGAAAATCTCCATTCCTGGGTCTTTGGCCCTTTGGCCCTTTGGAGGGAGCAGCCACTGTGGAGGGTGGAGGTTACACACAGCCCTCGATCTCTAGTGACAGATATCCCATCAACCCTCAGCTTCTTGGCATCAAATAACCTGTTCCACCCCTCCACCTCCCGCCCCACCACCCAGGGGCAGAGCTTCTTCTGGCACCAGAGACCTGGCTGTCTACCAGACACCAAGCTTCTGCGCAAGAATCTGGCCGATGCAGAGAAACAGGAGTCAAATCCAAGCATCGTAACTGTTCATGAACAACTAGAGGAAAGAGGACTTCATCTCACTGTGACGTAAAATTGCAAGGTGATGATAATTATACACAGCACTTCCTGTGTGCACTTTTCTAAGCATGGGAACTACTGTCCCCATTCTACAGACGAGAAAGCAAAGGCAAGGCACAGGTAAATCATTTGCCCAAGGTCCCATGGGTGGGGAAGTGGGGAAGTCAGAGCTGAAACCCAAGTCTAGGAGTCTACCTGCTGCTCTATTGTACCAAGCCTTGGTATTTTAATACCTTCCTTACCTCTGGCACAAAGGAAAGAGCTCATTAATCCCCGCCTCTCCCCCCCCTCCCCCCCCCCCCCCTCCAAGAAACAGGCTCCATTTGGCTGCGCTGTTCTCTGGCACTTTGCCAGGGCAGCTAGCTTTCGGTTGTCCTACTTTGGGGAAGAAGAAAGTAGGCTTCAGACACAGAGCATCAAAGCACAGCTGGGCTTGGGGCGCCTGGGTGGCTCAGTCAATTAAGTGTCCAACTCTTGATTTTGACTCAGGTCATGATCTCATGGTTCATGAGTTCGAGCCCCACATAGGGCCCTGTGCTGACAGTGTAGAGCCTGCTTGGGATTCTCTCTCTCACTCTCTCAAAATAAATAAATTAAAAAAAAAAAAGAAAAAAAAGCACAGCTGAGCCACCACCTTTGGGATAAAAATGTAAACCACACTATTGTCTAAAAAATCAGAGAACCTAGGGGGTGCCTGGGTGGCTCAGTCGGTCGAGCGTCCAACTTCGGCTCAGGTCATGATCTCGTGGTTCGTGGGTTCGAGCCCCGTGTCAGGCTCTGTGCTGACAGCTCAGAGCCTGGAGCCTGCTTTGGATTCTGTGTCTCCCTCCCTCTCTGCCCCTCCCCCATTCACACTCTCTCTCTCAAAAGTAAATAAAAACATTTAAAAAAATGTGTTTTAAATCAGGGAACCTAGCTCTGGGGTGAAGGGTCTTTTCCTCATGGACTGGAGTCTCTGAGTAAGGGCCTTCAGAAAGTTGGAGCAAGGCAGGTGCCAGGCCTCTGGTCCCCTCACACCTCTTCCCAGATGCCAAAATCAGCCTCCCACAGCCCTTTCCTCCAAACACTCTCATGGATGGGAGAAAGTGGAGGCTTCAGGGAGCAAACTCAGGGCCTACAAACTTCTCCCATCACATTCTCAATCTTGTTCATCCAACTCAAGCCATGCCAGCCTCTTCTCTGTTCCTCCAACTTGCCAAACTCGTTCCTACCTCAGGGCCTTTGTACCTGCTGTCCTTTCTGCCAGGAACCCTCTTTTCTCAACTTTTTGCATGGCTGGCCCCTTTTCATCCTTCAAATCTCATATCAAATGTCACTTCCTTAGACAGGTGCTTCCTAACCCCACTAAGGTACCCCTCTCACCAATTGCTCATATCACACAGTATCCTCTTTTAGTTGAGTGTCTGACACAGAGCAGAAGCCCTCTAAATATTGCTGAATGAATACATGAATCTTTATTTCTAGTCAGTTTAAGGAAATGATGACTCTCTTCGGAAGGGTTCACCAGAACAACAGGCTCTAGTTTGCTAGAGTTGTAAACTCTATTTGTGGAGTATGGGACCAGCCATATTCCACAGCAACCAAAGAACAATAAAAACAACAAAAACAATTACAATAATATTAATGCAGCTTTAATGCACACTTACTATGTGCCAGGAACTGTACAAGGTGCTTCACTAGTTCAAGGCTCACTAATAAGCCTGTGATGAACTTGTTCTTCATTTTAGGGAGACAGATACCAAGGCTTGAGAAAGTGATGTCACTTGCCCAAGGTCACAATTTAGTAAAGGAGCAAATGCATCGCAGGGCCCTTAACCATTGCCCAGGCCACCCCTGCACAGGGCTTATGGCAGTGCTCCCTGAGACTGGAAAAACAGGGCATCTGAGAAAGTGACTCATTATTCTCAGGAGACTCAGCCCAGCTGTATCTTTCTCCCAGCTTCTCCCACAAAGCACACATAGTTGCTCACAACTCCACAAATTCCACCTCTATAACCAGATCTGTACTAAGCAAATTTGTTGATCAGAGTTGGGTATAAAATTTTATATTTTATATATAAAATACAAGATCATTGCTGGACAGCTGTTTTTGGCTGAAGTCACTGGTTGAACTGGATTGAGCTTCACCTTCCCCTGGAATCGAGCTTGCTGTTACTCCACATACTTGAGGCTAAAACTCAATCACTCTTCTTGTTCGAAACTACCACACAAGGCCCACTAGCAATAGATAACTCTTACACATGTGCCTGTGAGACAGACACTTGACAATTCCAACTCTTTTAACCCTCACAGCCACCTCAGGGCTAGGTCCTATTATTATCCCCACTTCACAGATGAGAACGCCGAAGTCCCGAAAAGGGCACTGCCCTGCAAGTAAGCTGCAGATTTGAACCTCAGCCCGTGGCTCGAGTCTGCTTTCAGTCACTGCCCTCCACCTCTCTAAGTGCCTCTCTAACCCTGATTTGACATCTGCCCAGAAGATACTCCATGTAAGTTCTGTTTAGCTGTTCACTGTACCACGTGCATCATTTACTTATTCATTCAGAAATGTTTTTAAAACCTATCGCGTGGTCAGAATTGGGCTAAGGGATGTGGATGCAAGGTCCCCACCTTCCAAACATTTGGCTTAGGTGAACTAATGAATGAAAAAAAAAGTCTATGACATCTTAGTTAATTTTTTTAAAAATGTTTAATGTTTATTTATTTTTGAGAGAGTGAGTGCATGCACATGAGTGGGGGAGGGGCAGAGAGAGAGGGAGACAGAGAATTCGAAGCAGGCTCTGCACTGTCAGCACAAACCCTGACACAGGGCTCGATCCCATGAACCATGAGATCATGACGTGAGCTGAAGCTAAATGCTCAACTGAACCACCCATGTGCCCCAGTAACATTGTAGTTGATTTGAAAAGTTCAAAGCTTTCCCACTAACATCAGGAACAAGGCAAGGATGCCCCTTCTCACCACTACTTTTCAACATCATGCTGGAAGTCCTAGCTAATGCAATAAGACAAGAAAAGGAAATAAAAGGTATACAGATTGGAAAGGAAGAAATAAAACTGTCTTTGTTCACAGATGACATGATCGTAAGTGTAGAAAATCCTAAAGAATCAAATAAAAACCAAAAGAAAACACAAAGCTCCTGGAATAGTTGATTATAGCGAGGCTGCAGGATACAAGGTCAATATAAAAACTCAATTGCTTTCCTATATGCCAGCAATGAAAAAGTAGAATTTGAAATTAAAAACTCAATACCTTGGTACACTGGCATCCCTCAAAATGAAATACTTAGGTATAAATCTAACAAAATATGTACAAGAGGAAAACTATAAAATTCTGATGGAAGATATCAAAGAACTAAATAAATGGAGAGATATTCTATGTTCATAAATAGGAAGATTCAGTGTTGTCAAGGTATCTGTTCTTTCCAGCCAGGTGTGGTGGGCGCATGCCTGTAGTACTAGCTACTCGGGAGGCTGAGGCATGAGGATGCCCACTGGGTGTTAGCACTAAGTTCAGCATCAGTACAGTGACCTCCCAGGAGCAGGGGAGCATTAGATTGCCTAAGGAGGGGTGAATCAACCCAGGTTGGAAATGGAGCAGGGTCAAAATTCCTGTGCTAGTCAGTAGTGGGATCATGCCTGTGAACAGCCAGTGCCTTCAGCCTGGGCACCACAGTGAAACCTCATCTCAAAAAAAAAAAAAAAAAAAAAAAAAAAAGAGATATCAGTTCTTTCCCACTTAATCTGTAGATTCAGTGTAATCTCAGTGATTCTGAATATTGACAAAATGATTCTAAAGTTTACATGGAGAGCAAAAGCCCTAGAATAGCCAAAACAATATTGAAGAAGAAGAGCAAAGTCAGAGGACTGATAATACCCAATTACAAATCTACAGTAGTTAAGGGGCGCCTGGGTGGCTCTGTCAGTTAAGCATCCAACTTTGGCTCAGGTCATGATCTCATGGTTTGTGAGTTCGAGCCCTGAGTCGGGCTGTGTGCTGTCAGTTCAGAGCCTGGAACTTGCTTTGGATTCTGTGTCTCCCTCTCTCTCTGCCCCAACCCCACTCATGCTCTCTCAAAAAATAAATATTAAAAGAAAAATCAAACAACAACAAAAACCAAAGCTACAGTAGTTAACACAGTGTAGTATTGGTAAAAGAACAGACAAATAGATTAATGGAACTGAATAGACCCACATAAGTACAGTCAACTGATCTTTGACAAAGGAGCAAAGATGACACAACAGAGCAAAGATAATCTTTTAGACAAATGGTGCTGGAACTGAACATTCACACGCAGAAAAACGAATCTAGACACAGACCTTACATCTTTTGCAAAAGTTAATGCAAAAGGGACCGTTCACAGACTTAAATGTAAAACAAAAAATCCTAAAACTCCTAGAAGATAACACAGGGGAAAACCTAGATGACCTTGGGTATAGTGATCATTTTTTAGGTACAACACCAAAGGCATAATCCGTGAAAAAAAGAGTTGAGAAACTGGGCTTCACTAAAATTCAAAACTTCTGCTCTGTTAAAGACAATGTCAAGAGAATGAGAAGACAAGCCACAGATTATGAGAAAATATTTGCAAAAGATTTAAAAAATGGGCCAAATAGGGGCGCCTGGGTGGCGCAGTCGGTTAAGCGTCCGACTTCAGCCAGGTCACGATCTCGCGGTCCGTGAGTTCGAGCCCCGCATCGGGCTCTGGGCTGATGGACGCCTCGGAGCCTGGAGCCTGTTTCCGATTCTGTGTCTCCCTCTCTCTCTGCCCCTCCCCCGTTCATGCTATGTCTCTCTCTGTCCCAAAAATAAAAAAAAAATAATTAAAAAAAAAATAAATAAATAAATAAAAAATTAAAAATGGGCCAAATATCTTTTTTTAATTTATTTTTTTACGTTTATTTATTTTTGATAGACAGAGAGAGACACAGCACAAGTCGGGGAGGGGCAGAGAGAGAGGGACACAGAATCCAAAGCAGGCTTCATGCTCCAAGCTGTCAGCAAAGAGCCTGACGTGGGGCTCGAACTCACAAACCATGAGACCATGACCTGAACCAAAGTCGGACGCTTAACTGACAGCCACCCAGGCGCCCCTAATGGGCCAAATATCTTAACAGACATTTCACCAAAGAAGATACACAGATGACAAACAAGCATATGAAAAGATGCTCCACATTATATTCAACAGGGAAATGCAAATTAAAACAAGAGGGGCACCTGCTTAGCTCAGTCAGTAGAGTATGTGACTCTCAGGGTCATGAGTTCAAGTCCCATGATGAGCATAGAGCTTACTTAGAAACAACAGCGAGATACCACCACACACCTAGTAGAATGGCCAAATCCAGAACACGGACACCAAATGCTTGTGAGGATGTGGGAAAACAGGAACTCCCATTCACTGCTAATGGTAATGCAAAATGGTACAGCCACTTTGGAAGACAATTTGGTGGTTTCTTATAAAAGTAAACATACTCTTACCATTCGATCTAGCAATCATGCTCCTTGGTATTTACCCAAAGGAGTTAGAAATTTCTGTTCATGTAAAAACCTGCACAGAGATGTGTATAGCAACTTTATTCATAATTTCCAAAAGCTGGAAGTAACCAAGACGTCCTTCAGTAGATGAACGGATAAACTCTGGTACATCCAAACAGTGGAATATTACTCACGCCGTAAAAAGACATAGAGAAACCTTAAGTGTATTTACTAAGTGAAAGAAGCCAATCTGGAAAGGCTACATACTGTATTATTCCAATCATACAACATCCTGGGAAAGGCAAAACAATGGAGGCAGCAAAGAGACTGCTGATTGCCCGGGGTTAGGAGGAGGAAAGGATGAACTGGTGGAGCACACAGGATTTTTAGGGCAGTGAAACTACTCTGTATGGTACTACAATGGTGGGTATGTGTCATTATACATTTGTCCAAACTCACAGAATGTACCCCAAGAGTCTGTAAACTATGAACTCTGGGTGATGACGCCATGTCTGTGTAGGTTCATCAATTGTAATAATGTACCACTTTGGTGGATGATGTTGATAACAGGGGAGGTCCATGCATGGGTGGGGTAAGTATGCACCCCCATACCGTGCATGGGTAGGGGGTATCCTCCATTGTGCTATGAATCTGAAAGTGCTCTGAAAAGCAAACACTATTAAAAAAAAATCAGGCTAGGGGCACCTGGGTGGCTCAGTTGGGTAAGGATCCGACTTCGGCTCAGGTCATGATCTCATGTTTCAGGAGTTCTAGTCCCGCATTGGGCTCTCTCTTGTCAGCAGAGAACCAGCTTCAGATCCTCTGTCCCCTCTCTCTCTGCCCCTCCCTGGCTCATTCATATTCTCTCTCTCTCTCTCTCTCTCTCTCTCTCTCCCCCCACCCTCTTTCTCTCAAAATAAATAAATAAATAAATACTAAAAAAAAAAATTAGGCTAACAAAATAAGCCATCAATAAAAAGGTTCATGTTATTCTGAAATACCAGATATTCAATTTAAAAAAATGAACATTATGAAAAGTAAGGGTTTTATTTTGATTTTTTTAAGTTTATTTATTTTGAGAGAGAGAACAAGAGCTCAAGCTGCAGAGGGGCAGAGAAGGTGAGAATTCCAAGCAGGCTCCACACTGTCAGTACAGCACCTGACACGGGGCTCAATCCCACGAATTGTAAGATTACTACCTGAACTGAAACCAAGAGTCAGACACCCAAACAACTGAGCCACCCAGGAACCCCGTTTTTTGTTTTTTTGTTTTTTTTAATCAAGACTTGCTTTTTCACATGTCTGTAATGGGCCTAATGCAGACCCATCTCTTGGGGCTGCTGAGAGGGTTAACTGAGTTAACCAAGCACCTGCAATGCCTGGCACATGGTCGGTGCACAGTGTTACTTATTGTTATCTCCAGCACCCTGGACAGTGCCCTGACACACAGTAGGCACTCCCTGGCCCAAGGGGGCCCAGCCATCTGCAAAAAGAGGCCCAGCCCAAGGGAGGTGATGACCTGGAAGGCCTCTAGGAGCCAATGGGATGGTCCTCTAGGCAAACAGGCAAGTAGGTAAACAGACCTGCACGGAAAAAAAAACCGGTTCTGCAGCCTTTCTCCAGCTGCTCTAGGCACTCTTCCCCAGAGCCTGCCTCTCGACTTTGATCTAGGAGGTATAATTGTTGCCCTGATTAGACGGATACAACTCAAGGGGCTTTAGAACTGTGTCCCTCACAAACTTTCCTCCAGCACTTCAGGCTGGAGGCCAGGAGTTCTGCCACAATCCATAGGTTACTTTCTGCAAATCAACCCCAACAATGTGGACATGGACGTGTGTCATATGCTGGGAGGAGAGCCCCTCCTGATGGTTAGACTTGCAAATACTTACGGAGCACCCCTGTGATAACGCATTTCTATTCTACTGGGAGAGACAATTAGGAAAACTCTAGATTTCCCAGCCGTCCTTGCAGTTAAGGGCAGTCACGTGGTTTTATATGGCCCATGACATATAAAGAGAAGTCTAGTGGAATTACCATTCTTGACAATCCTTTGCTCCAGGTATTTGTAGAAGGGTGTTTTTTGGAAGTGGTGAGGTGCTAATGGTAACAAAGGGCACTGTTTCCCTGAAATGATGGTGGCACTGCTATCACTGACATTAAGTTCCCCAGAGTCTCACGTAGAGACTCTGACGGAAAGCAGAGTGTGTGCAGTAACAATAATAATAATAATAGCTGGCATCCACTGAGGTCACTACTTGCATGCACTATTTTAAGTGCAATACAAATGTTAACTCCTTTCCTCCTCAGCAAAGAACCAAGACGCAGGGGTTACGTTACTTGCCCAACGTAGACAGTAACTGGCAGGGAGGGGTTATCAGTATCCAGGTGATCAGGCTCCCAAATCAAAAGTCTTCATTGTGAGCTATGTTAAGTGTGAGCCCAAGTCAAGCCTATAAAAATAAATGAAGCCCTCATTACCACATATTGAGCATTTACTATGTAGCAACCTCGGAACTGAGCACGGTGTGTGTGTGACCCTCCAAAAACCCCTGTGGTTGGCATCGTGACTGTGTCTACTGAAAAGATGAGAGGTGATGGACTTGTCCTGTGTCACATGATTGGTAAGGACCCTTGAGGCCAGAGGCACAGGCCTGCAAACCACTAGATGCTAGATCACAACTCCTAGGAAGAGCTTACAAGAGAAATTTTCTTTCATTATCAACCACAGTCAATAACCTGATCTCAAGGACATTCTTGGCCTCTCCTTTGCCACACGTGATAAAGGCCACATGCACTTGGCCACAGAGAAAAGCAGGGCATGTAAGGAAACAGAGCAGAACCTCACACCCAGGTGCTCCTAGAATCAAGGCCACAGTTCCTCCCTTGACCTTCAGGCCCTGGCAGACAGAACAGGGCCCTCCTCCTTTGCTTTAGCTCACAGGCCCTCCCTCTACCTGGAGGAAGCCACACTCCCCAGGACCTCCACACATGCTGTTCATGCTGTTTTCTCAATACATGCTCTTCCTCAATACACACCTTTCTCTCTCCCCTAATTAACCCCTAGTGTTCAACCACTGGACTGGATAAACAGAGATTTAAAAAAAGAAACAAAAAACTGCAAAGTGTAGGATAGGGTGTTAGCTATATTTTGTATAAGGAAAAGGGGTATAAAAATAGATTATCAGTATTTGCATTAAAACACTTTAGAAGGATATGCAAAAACTAATACAAATGATTGCTTAAGGGGTGGAGGAACAAGGCAAGCAGGAAAAGGAGTAGCAGAGAAAGACCTGTCACTGTGTGTCCACACACACATACACACACACAGGTGGACTTTTCAAGCATATAAATGCATGGCCTAATTTTTAAAAAGGGTCACAAGTAAAAACAAAGCAGGAGTAATGGACAGAGAGGGTCAGAGAAGGCACCGGAATGCATCCTTGGGTGGGACTGCCTGAGAATGTCTGACTCCCCCACGTGCCTGTGGATTCCTGAGCGCAGGCCCAGACCTGCTGTGGCTGCAGCCGGGAGCCTGCCACGCAGCTGGTGCCCAAGAAATGCTTAGGGTGAGCGTGAGTGGATGCACCAACCAACCCACCTCCTGCCGCACACCTGAGCTTGGCCCACAATTTGCAGCCCGGCTGTCTCCATGAAACAAATGGGTGAGGGGGAAGGGAACACAGTCACCTTGCAAGGAAAGTGCTCTACGACACACTATTGAAGGAAAGCATGTGGTGCAAGGATCAGTAAACCCTTTCCGAAGAGCCCCCAGAGAGTAAATACTTTAAGTCTGGGGGCCATGTGGTCTCTGTCGCAACTGCTCACCTCTGCTGTCGGCGTGGACGCAGCCACACACCATACATAACCAAAGGAGCTTGGCTGTGTTTCAGTAAAACTTTATTCATGGATGCGGAAGCCCAAAGGCCGTGTGATTTCACACTTCATGAAATGTTCTTTTGATTTTTTTTCAACCGTTAAAAATGTAAAAGTGTAAAAGCCTGGGTCCTACAGAAACAGGCAGTGGAGCCAAATATGGCCCGTGGACTGTGGTCTGCTGCCCTCGGTGTTGATGAGAGCCTGGCCAGCATTTATACAGTAGTCGTACATACACAGAGACTTTCTGAAAGGAGACAGGCCACAGTGGCTGCTTCTGCTTCTGTGACTGCTTCAGGGGAAGGAAGAAAGTTGATTTTATTTTTCACTGAGGTACCGTGTGCAAATTAATGAAATACTGTTTTAAACTCAGTACTATGGAGAGAAAGGAGACTGTATGGCGTGAAGAGCCTAAGCTCTGGAGTGAGAGACCGTGGCCAGAATACCAACTCTCTTCCTTACTGGCTGGGAACCCAAAAGGTATTTTTCCTCCCTGAGTCTCAGCGCCATGGGGATCATGTTAATACTGCCCTCATGGGATGTAATGAGGATTCCATGGGTTAATCCCTTTGAACAGTGTCAGGCACCTGGAAAGTGCTAGCTATTATTATCTTTCTTATTAAGAGTCTTTTTTGTGGAGAAAAGCCATTCTCTGAAGGGAAGCCTGAAACGTAACCGCGGCTATGAAACTCCCCTTGAGAGCCCGCCCAGGCCCACAGTGAGTCATCCAACTGTTCACATAATAGATGCCTTGTGACGTGAGGAAGTTCATTTGTATTAGCAACCGCATTCCACAGAGATGCATCCTGGAGCCACGTCTACACATCCTGTTCCACAGAAAAGGCAGCCAGCTCCCCAATTCTGGGTCTGTCCCCAACCATCACACTGGGTGGGCTGCAGGCCATTTATTAAACATCTACTGTGTGCAAGAACATGCAGGCACATGCCCCTCTGCGCTTTACCTGGAAGCTGTAGGTGCAACCATGAGCTTCTTTTAAAATCAGTGGTGGCTATAGAGAGTAGATGCTTTGGTTGTGTGCTCCCATAAACTTCTTGCATTTTCCTGTGTGTCTGTTCATTCAAGAATTATTTACTGGGGGTGGGGGGGTGCCCGCGTGGCTGAGTCAGTTGAGCATCCGACTTCGGCTCAGGTCATGATCTTGCGGTCCATGGGTTCGAGCCCCGTGTCAGGCTCTGTGCTGACAGCTTGGAGCCTGGAGCCTGTTGCAGATTCTGTGTCTCCCTCTCTCTCTGCCCCTCACCTGCTGGTCCTCTCTCTCTCTCTCTCGCTCGCTCTCTCAATAAATAAATAAATAAATAAATAGATAGATAGATAGATAGATAGATAAACAAACAAACTTAAAACAAAACAAAAAAAAAGAACTATTTACTGACCTCCTAAGGGCCAAGTGTTGTTCTAGGCACTTGGTCTTAACCAGGATCCTCATTCTCCAGCTCTTTCCCTCTGAACTTTGAGACCTGTCAGGAAGATACCTTGTGTTACGACTGTCTCCTCTGTGTCCTCTGTGCTCAGCACAGGCCATGGCACAAAACAGGCAAATAACCAGGGGCCTGGGGGTAGGGCAGTGGGCGGCCAGCATGGCGAATCACAGGCCCCGCCCAGCCACATGATCCAAGCTGGGCCAATCAGCTGTTCTTCCTCAGGAATGTGAATTCCAAGCTGCTGACAAAAATAACACTAATGCTACTAATAACGTACTCACGACACAAATAACAAAATAATGATAATAATAACAGGAATAAAATAAAAATAGTGGCTTTCATCTAGCCACATACTCTGTACTCAGCACTGTTTTAAAAGTCCCAAGTGTCACCTTACAGGGTCCTCGCAGGAACTCTATGTTTATCCCTTTCAGCTGACAAACCGAGGCACAGAAAGACTGGGAAACTTGTGAAGCAGCAGTGAGGTTGGGATTCACGCCAGCTACAGTCTTCACTGCCACCTCACCGCCTCCTCCTCTGCCAGGACAGCCCTGAAGACGTGGCCCCGAATACCCGCCTCAAGATGCCCCAGGGCTGCCTGACTCCAGTCTTACTTCTAGTGCACGTGTGCAGGCTGGTTTCTATTGCTTGCAACCCAAGAACCCTGACTGATAAACCAGGACTATTTACTTGGCTTCACACCTGCCAGTGAGCTGGCACTGCTTCCCAGTGCCACAGGGTGGGGGTAGCTTGTGAACATTGTAGGAGGTGGAACTGGTGGTCGGGGCATTCACGGGCAGCCTGCACCTACACACGCAGCCATATTTCCATGTAGGGAAGGAAATCCAACAGGAGCAGGAGGGAGAGCAAAAGAGCTACGTTAGTGGATGCCGTCCCCAGAGGACCACTGCCGGCACTTTGGGTGGAACAATCCCGCGTTACGACATCAGTCTTCTGCATCGCAGGAAATTTAACATTCTTGGCCCCCATGTTACCGTGAGACCAAACGGCTCCACACATTTCTGAATGCCTCCCGGGGGGTGGTATCCAGTGGTTGCGCCTCACACCCCCACCCCATGTCTGGTAGCCCACCTGTCAAGCACTTTCCTAACTTGGATTCTGGTTTTCTATTAGCTGTTTTTAAGTCCCACAACATAAAAGGTTTAATCACTTAATACCCACAGAGCCCCTGCTGCATGCCTGGAGCAGCTCTAGAGGTCTTGTCTACAATATTCAATTGCCCCTCACAGGAACCAGTGCAGTGGACACCATGACCAAAGTCGCCGCTCCCATCTTAAAGATGAGGAAACCGACTTGCTGGGGGGGTGGGAGAGAGGGGAGGGGGTGGGCGGAGCCTTGATGGCAGGCATTCTCCTCAGAGTCCAGTGGGAGTTGGCAGGTTACGACCAGTACTTAGGCCTTTCAACTTCACCCTGGAGGTGGTCTGCTTCCCCTCCGCCCAGATGCTGCCCTCTCGGCCTCAGGGCTCTGCACAGACACACACCTTCTCACGAAGCCCCCTCGCCACCTTCCTCGACCCCTGGGTCTGGCCCTTTGCTCCACACGTTAATATGCCCTCCAAGTTCCCTATATTTCCACTTTATGGTATTTATCACGGTGGCAGTCAATGTTTGTGAAGTTATTTGTTTAGTGTCTAAATCCTCTGCCTCCCTTCCAGGTCGTCAATTTCATGAGGGCAAGGACTTGCTTAATGATGTACCTGTGTGTCCCCGACACCTGGTTGGTGCGCGCCGTAAATATGTGCTTAGTAACAAATCAACTGCTTTTTTTAAAAATTCATGTTTAAAACTAGGACAGCAAAACACTGGCTCTTAAAACCTGAAACCAGGCTGAGGGCTGGCCTAGAACTGATAGAGAAAGAGATCAGTAGTCACTTGAGCTTTTACATGGTGGCGCTAAGGAGGGGGGAGATGTACCAGTGCGATGGCACAATTATGGAAACTCAAAAGTCATCGTTAAAAATAAATACTGGGGAAACAAAGGCATGAAAGTAAACACACATTCTTCTGTCCAGAATTTCAAGCCTCTACTCCTGCACTTTACCTTCCCCCTCTCCTTCCCCCTAAGGTAAATTAAAAGCACAGGCCACAAGTGGACCCTCTGGGGACAAATCCTACTTGTACCACAAATAAACAAACATGATCTTGAGCGGGTCAATTAATCCCTGTGCATCAGGAAAATGGTGACACAGCAGGGTCCAGCTCTCAAGGTTGCTGTAAAATGAATTCATCCATGCACCCTGCCAGGTATACAGTAAGTGATCAATAAAGACCAGCTGTTACCATTATTATCATCAGTATCACTGCTCTTCAACCCCTACAACCAAGACCATGGGGAGGTCACTTTGCCAATGGGCCATACGTGTCCTGCAATTTCCTACCTCTGTACACCCAAGCTGCCCACTCTCTTTGTTGCTAACTTTCTTGGATTCTGAGCTGATAAATCAGTCCCCATCTGCCTTGGGTGATCTAAGATGAGTTCTGACACTTAGAATCAAGCATTCCAATACAATACCAACATTTGGTCATTTGAGAAGCCAACCACACATCTATGGCACAGCAAAAAGGTACAAAGAGGTTGCATGCATCAAATGTTTACCTCACACATATTCAATGATGCACCTGACCCCCTCAATCCTCTCACCCCCTAAAAAAGGACAAATAATTTAAATAGCACAGATGTCCACTATTCCACTTCATGAGCATTTGTTCTGGTGTGAATGTGAGATGAGAGTCAAGCATATGTTATTCCCTCAGGCAAGCTCAGTTCATCATGGAGCAGCCTGCCCCTCTGAGTAGCATCTAGTGTTTCAAAAAGCACATTTTTCATACAACGTGGCCTCTAAAGGCAAACTCCTTTGGCAGGTGCTTCTCAGAAGAAAGAACAGACCTCAGAAAGAAACTGGCTGCATGCGGTATAGTGTAATATTGACTTCTCCCAATACCCATTCTCCCTTTCCCTTTAATAACTGAACTCCTACATTTAGCCAGGCACATGGCTGATGTGAATGAAGACTATAGTTCCCAGCCTCCCTTGCAGCAATTTGGTCACCTGACCAAATTCAGACCAATGAGATGGGAGTGGAAGAGGTGTGTATGACTTCTGGTCACCCCTCTGAAGCGTGGTAGAATTCAGGAACTGAACTCCAGTAATTTAGAGGGGTAGATGGAGATGACCTCTTTACTTTCACTTTTGAGAAGTAGATGTCAGAAAGTCCCCGGCACACCAACATTAAGAACCTCTGCCTTGTTCTTCAAAAAGTTAAAACATAGTTACCACATGGCCCATCAATTCCACTTTTAGGTATACATCTAAGAAAACTGAAGAATACGTTCACATAAAAATTTATACATAAATGAAAGTTCACACTTCATTCAGAAGAGCCAAAAAGCGGAAATAATCCAAAGGTCCATCAGCTGATGAATGGAGAAGCGAAATGTGGTACACCCCTACAAAGGAATGCTCAGCCATAGAAAGAAATGAAGTACTGGCCATCATTATGCTGAGTGAAAGAAGCCAGACACAAAAGGCCCGATATTGCATTATTCAGTTTACATGAAAGGTCCAGAACAGGCAAATCCATGGAGACAGAAAGTAGATTAGTGGTTGCCAGGGGTTGGGAGGAGGGGGAGAGGGGGAGTGAATAGGTTCTGGGTTTCTTTGGGGGGTAATGAAAACGTTCTGCAATTTGATTGTGATGATAGGGCACAACCTTGTGAATACACTGAGAACTACTGAATTGTACACTCAAAAGGGTAAATTTTGTATGAATCTTAGGTAAAAAAAAAAAAAAAAAAAATGTCCTGCCTTAAGACTAAAGGAGGCTCTGTCTTCTCTCACATCCTCCCTTCCCCTGGGCTGGAATGCCCATGATGGTGGGGAGTCATCCTGGACCACGCAGATGAGGGCAACATCCCGGGAATGGGGAGTGACAAACTGGCAAGCCCCCGACGCTGCGAAGCCGCCGTGTCAGCCCCGGGCTGCTCACTCTCAAACTGTTTCATGAGCAACAAATTAACTGCTCTCTCATTTACACCACTACTATTCTGGGTCTGTGACAGCAGCCAAATCTATTATTTAACTAATGCTCGACATCTTAAGGAAAGGTTAAAGGTGGTCTCACTCTACAGTATTTCTGCTTTACCTGATGACTGCCCAAATTAACTCTTCCATAAGATACACCCCCACATCCTTGAGCGTTCCCACACCTGCCTTCTGCCAAGGAAGAAAATTGGCGACCTCTTCACTCTGCACTAAGAGGCTGACTGTGGCTTTAGGAGAGAAGGGGGTGACCTGGAACAAGGCTTCCATCCTTGACAAGAATCTCCTCGCAGAGATTCTGAAGTGTAAGCAGCATGGTCAAAACACTTGACCTTAGCTTTCCACTCCCTGGCCTCCTCAGATATAAGATGACTAACAGGCTAATTAAAAACATGTGTTAACTGTCATACTCCAGTGAACGTGAAGTTTTCATTGTTAGGAGATGTAGGTGAGAGGTCAACTGGCCCCAAGACTCTAAAAGGAAGTTCTGGGCATCATTACTGCCAACAGGCCTACAAAAATATGGCTGAAGCATGCATTTCAGTTAATCAACTAGTAAAACTTTCCCTTCAGGTTTTTAATACTTCCGGCTAGTCATTATTCCCTGCTCCAGTTCAGTGACAGGCTAGCAGTAATTTTAAATGAGTAAACTATTCCAATTCAACCACATTCATTTAATAAACCTTTTTGTTTTTTTGGTTTTTTTTGAGCACCTATTCTGTATCGGGGACACAATGGGAGGGAATATAAATAGGCCTGGGCTTGACCTTCCTGTGGGGAAGACAGACATTAAACATGTAAAGGTAAACATAATGTATAATTAAATATGATAACTTCTCTGAAGGCTTGCCAGGTGAGAATAACAGGGGCCCTAGTTTAGATTCAGGATGGTCCAGGAGGGCCTTTTAGAAGACTTGACATTTAGGATGCGATCTGAGGGATAAGAAGGACAAGACCAGGGGTGCCTGAGTGGCTCAGTCAGTTAGGCAGCTGACTCCTGATTTCAGTTTAGGTGGTGATCTCACGGTTCATGTGATCAAACCTCATGACAGGCTTTGCGTGGACAGCACTGAGCCTGCTTGGGATTCTCTTTGCCTCTGCCCCTTCCCTGCTCATGCTCATGTGTGTGCACGCGTGCTCTCTCTCAAAATAAAGAAACTTAAAAAAATAAAGAAGGACAAGGCCAGGTGAAAAGCCAACAGGCAGAGAGCATTTTAAGGTCAGAGGAGAGCACATACCAAGGCTCTGAGGTAGGAAAACAGCTTGGCTTGTTTGAGAAACTACACGAAAGCCTGGCTGTTGCGCCGTGAGCGAGACTGGCAGGGGCCGCATCATGGTGCACGTGTAGGCCACAACAAGGACTTCTTCCCACAAAGCACCCTATTTTCACTTGGAGTCCAGACAGCCCCCACTTTCAGGCCATGAGATAGATATCCAGGGAGCTCCAGCCCTGACCCCGGCCTAACAAAGCCCACGAAGGCATCCTGTCTTTCCCCCGGTCGTGGCAATGGTAATGGTTGTGGCACGTGACCTAAGCCGACACACAGTGAATTTAAGAACTTTTGGAGAAGGTCCCACGAAAAAGGTCTTTCATTCTCTTTTTCCATTGGACTTGCGCCTCATAATTCAAGGCTGAGGCTGAGATTTGTTGCAATCATCTTGTAACTATCAGAGAACAACCAACTTGAGACCAGAACTGTGATAAATATATAGTTGGTCTTTGTCCCTGGTTGCTGACACAAAGCTTCTAAAATCCTTAACGTTTCTTTTTTTATATATGTATTTTTTAAATTCTTTTTTAATGTTTGTTTATTTTTGAGAGACAAAGACAGAGCACAAGCAGGGGAGGGGCAGAGACACGGAACCTGAAGCAGGCTCTAGGCTCTGAGGTATCAGCACATTGTCCGATGCAGGGCTGGAATTCACGAACTGCGAGATCATGACCTGAGCCAAAGTCGGACGCTTAACCGACTGAGTCACACAGGTGCCCCTCAAATCGTTAGAATTTCTTGAATGACAGGGGTGATGGGAACATCTTGTGTTATTCCTAACAAGCCCCTTTCAACCACACCTGCGTTTATGCTAATAAAGCCACCCTTGGCTGAGAGGCCCCTAGATAGCTTCGGGAAAGGGGCTGGTCACTAGAAAGATCAAGGCATGGTGAAAGGGTTGGAACTGGCAGTCCCACCCATCCCTCAACCTACAGGAAGGGAGATGGGCTGGAGATAGAGCTAACCATCCCCGGTCAGCGATTTAATCAACAGTACCTGCATAATGAAACCTCCATAAAAGCCCCTCAACACCAGGTTTGGAGAGCTCCCCGGTTGGTGAACACATGGGAGGTGGTGTGCCTGAAATGGTCATGGAAGCCCTGTGCCTCTTCCCCTGGATCTTGTCCCGTGCATCTCTTCCATTTGCCTGTTCCTTAGTCACAACCTTTGTAATAAACCAGGAAACGTAAGGAAAGTGTCTTCCTAAGTTCTGTGAGCCATTCTAGCAGCAAATCATCAAACCCGAGAAGGGGGTTATTGGAACCCCAATTTACAGCCAGTTGGTCAAAAGTACAGGTGGTAATCTGGAATTTTCTACTGGTGTCTGAAGTGGGGGCAGTCTTGTGGGACTGAGCCCTTAACCTGCAGGGTCTGTGCTAACTCTGGGTAGTTAGTGTCAGAAATGAATTGAATGGCAACATACCCAGTTGGCATCTGGAGAGTTGGAGAATCAGTTGGTATGAGGAAAAACCCCACACATTTGGTGCCCTAAATGTTATGAGTAAAAACAGCTCAGAGGAACCATCTGAGAGATCAAGGAGAAAAAAACCTCAGTATTGGTAATAACATTATCTGAACTCTGGATCAAGCTGTACCTAAACCAGATTACCCCTGGACTTCAATTATGTTAAGCCAATAATCTCTCAATTTCCTTAAACCAGTTTGGGTTGGGTTTTCTGTTCCCTGTAGCCCTAAGATCCTGACTGCTAGAAATGGGAAATCACTGGAGTGTTTACGAACGGGCTATGATGTGACTTCATTTCTATCTCTGGAGAATGGAATGGAAGAGGCTTGAACAGAAGCAGTGAGTCAATCAGGAGGTATGGCAACGGTCCCATGGAGAGAGGAGGTCATCAAAGCCCCTCAATAAGACTAACATTACTGAGCAATTACTATGTGACAGGAACGGAGCTAAGTGCTTTATTGGTATGAACTAATAACCCAACAGCCCTGGTGCATGGGCAGTATGACCAATGCGATAGGTTGAATTATGTCCCTCTCAAATTTATGTGTTGAAGTCTTAACCTTCAGTACTTTAGAATCTGACCTTATTTGGAGATAGGGTTGCTGCAGATGTAGCTGGTTAAGTTAGAATGAGGTTACACTGGGTGTAACCCTAATCAAATATGTCTAGTGTTCTTATAAGAAGGGGAAATTTGGACACAGACATACACAGAGAGAACACAAGGTGAAGATAAAGGCAGAGATTAAGGTGATGCAGCAGAAGCCAAGGATTGCCAAATACTATCAGCAAACCACCAGAAGCTAGAAGTAAGGTACAGAACAGATTCTTCCTCATGAGCCTCAAAAGGAATCAGCCCTGTTGACACCTTTATCTCTAACTTGCAGCCTCTAGAACAACGGGACAATTAATTTCTGCTGTTTGAGCCACCCAGTCTCTAGTACTTGGTTATGGCAGCCCCGGGAAACTAATACTGCAAAGAGGAAACTGAGGCCCAGAAGGGCATGGTAACCTGCAGCCAATTCCCCAGTCAGCAGTGTTAAGTCCCAGGTCTGTCCACCTTGGGAAGCCATGTTTCCAACCACTGTGCTTGCTCCTCTGGCCTTGTGGGAACGGCTCTGCCCTCAACCCTGGGATATAGAAAAGTCCTGAGCCCTCCCTGTTTTTCATCTGCACGACTGACACCTGCCCCACCCCCGACCCCCGACTGCTTGGCAGGTGAGGAGAACAAACGAGAATGGCTGCAGAGGTGCAAGTCTCTGGAGGCCACACAGAAGCAAGACAATCCTGGCCAGTATTCTGA
Source organism: Panthera uncia (assembly GCF_023721935.1). Classification (NCBI taxonomy): domain Eukaryota; kingdom Metazoa; phylum Chordata; class Mammalia; order Carnivora; family Felidae; genus Panthera; species Panthera uncia. The sequence continues at coordinate 14,633,677 of NW_026057588.1, forward strand.
GCATTAGAAAACACTGGAGAGGAGGGTGGAGGCGAATCAAAACCACTTCCCCGCCCCGAATGGCTGGCACGACATGATCCGGCCTCTCCCTCCTGCGGCAGACTGGAGAACAGAGTTGGCCTCTGATGGGCAACACAGAGGGAGGTAGGCCTGTGGCAGAAGTCATCCAGAAGACACAGGAATGCTCCTGAATCGCAGATCAGGAGTCCACGACCCACCACTCTGAGCTGGTCAAATGACATCCCTCCAGCCCCCGCGAAATCAAGGCCCCGTCACTCTCCCTTAAGGAAAGGGAGCTCTGTCCAAACCTGTCCTTGTCATCTTGAGCAAGTCACTGCAAAGCATCCCTTGTTGAGCCCAAGCAGGTGGCACATGTGACTGGCAGAAGCCCATGGCTACTGGGGCAAGCTGGGAAGGGCAGCTCCCTTCCAGCTGCCTGCCAGCTCCCTGCAATGCTGATTCTCCCTCCTGAGGAACATTTCTTCAAAGAGATCATTTCTGGACCAAGGATTAAAACCCAAGAGGAATTCAAAATGAATTATTAGCACTTCCTTTGGGAAAAACAGTGAGCCATGGATCACACAGCCGGGAAGTGGGGGGGACTCTGTGTCTAGACCAAATGGTACTAACGGAGTGGGTAGAGAACTAGCCCAGCACACACCCGGGCCATGCAAAATCATGTGTTCGATCACAGCTTGCCACTTCTAACGTGCGTATTTCCCCAAAGTGCCTACCACACACAATGATCAGAAATGCAGCAGGTGCTTCTGAGGGTGGGCAGGAGGCGGCAACGTCCTGCTGTACTGAAGACACAGCTGAAGGCTGGGTCTCTGACATGAACCCTGCAGAGACAGGGCCTGTGACAGAAGGGCTGAAATGGCATTTGATGTCAACTCAACACAGCTGATGACACCAACATCAGAAAACATTCCAAGTGCAACTAAGGACTGGAAAATGCAAGAGCTGGTGGGACGGGCGGCGGCAGGGAGACAGTCTGCTGCCATTTTCCTTCACTCTACATGGCAAAAAGTTATGAAGGAAATTAAATGTTTAAAATATTTAAAAGTGTAAGAACTGGCAAAATCATAATCACTGTGAGAACACGCTTCTTTTAGGAGAGTAACAGATAAAGCTGGCCAAAAATAAGGCTAGAGAAATTCAAATAACACAAACTAGCAACTTGGTTTTAAAGGTTTATATAAAACTCTTTTACCAGAACGCAGATGAGATTCAGTCTTTATAAAATATCCATTGAATGTTCATAAAAACTGATTCTATGTTAGGAAAAGAAAGAAAAAAAAAAAAACCTTAAATTCTCCAAAAGAGAATTTCTCCTATCACAATACTCTGACTCTAATGCATTTAAACTATCAAGGAAGAACAATTTTGGGAAAGGATTAACGAGAAATCTAAGAATGGTTCACAACTTCGGCTGCATGTCACAATTACCTGGAGAGTTTAACCTATCCTGAACACTGGACCTTCCCCCACCGAGTCTTATCTCACTGGTCTGGGAATCTTATTTTTCAAAGTTCCCCAACTCTACCTGATGTTACTCAGGAGTTACTACTGTTTTAGCGATAATAATGGTATTGTGGTTACGTTTTTTAAAAAGAGACCTTCTCCAGGCACCTGGGTGGTTCAGTTGGTTAAGTGTCTGACTTAGGCTCAGGTCATGGTGTCATGGTTCGTGAGTTCGAGCCCTGCATTTGGGCTGTTGTCAGCACAGAGCCTGCTTTGGAACCCCCGTTCCCCCCCCCCCCCGCCCCTCCCATGCTCGTGCGCACACGCGCTCTCTCTCAAAAATAAATAAACATTTAAAAATTTTATAAAAAAGAAAAAGAAAGACCTCCTTTTAGAACTACATGCTGAAATACTGGTGGGTGACAGGAGATAATGTATATAGTGTGTGCTTTGAAATAACAGGCGGGGCAGCGGGGGGGGGGGGAAGGTGAATTCAGAATATAAATAAGACTGGTCATGATTAGATAATATATGTTGCTCTATATCTTGTGTTTGCAACTGTTTGTAAGAAAGAATAAAAAGTAAAATACAAAAACAGTTTTTTTAATGTTTATTTATTCTGAGAGAGAGAAAGAAAGAGAGAGAGAACCCAAGCAGGAGGGGCAGAGAGAGAGGGAGAGAGAGAGAATCCCAAGCAAGCTCCATGCTATCAGTGCAGAACCCAACATGAGGCTCAACCTCACAAACTGTGAGATCATGACCTGAGTCGAAATCAAGAGTCAGATGCTTAACCAACTGAGCCACAGGTGCCCCCCAAAAACAATTTTTAAAGTTCCTCAACAGATCACAAAGTAAAGCCAGGTTTTGCATTTGAAATTTGAAATTTGTAAATACCTCTGGGTATGTCTTAAGATAAACAGAAAATCAAAAGTCAAAACTGCCAACCAGACCTCTGGAATGATGAAATGAGGAGCTCAGAAAATTGTTTCTTCTAAAATCCAAAAATAAAACTGAAGTGTTAAATACAGCCATCTGAGGACTCTAGAAATCAAAGGTGTACAATAACCCGAGAAACATTTATTCAAGGGAAACTGTTGAACTTCCAAGTATGCACAGTGTAGGTATGTAGTATTTAACTTAGCTTGTTTCTATCACATGATCGTCACATGTCCCATCACAGGCTCCCATCACACACTCCAGCAGTGCTAGAGTCGGAGCTATAATCGGACCAAAGCAGAGCAAGCCATGAAAACTTCACTGCTGGGGGGCAGGGGGGTAGGGGTTGACTGACTCCAAGCAGAGCAAGGAAAAGCCCCGCTGAGATTGCTGAAATAGCAGCAATCTCAGTGGCAAACAAATGGGAAAGACCATGATCACGGCTAGACTGTGGTTACAATCTGGTGGGAGCAAGGAGCAGACCTATAGACAGACAAGCCAGAACTGAACAGATCCACAGAATAAGACAGCCATAGTGGGTCTTAGTAAGCTCCCCTGCATCCCTGCTGATCTGAAGAATGCATATACATACAAGGCTGCACACAAGTTCTGGAGAGACTAGAGAGGGCCCTAGCTATCCACATATACCTGGTGCAACATGAGGCTTTAAGAATATGCAGAAAAGACACCACATAGCAAAGCAGAAAGCAATAGCTGGGGCAGATTCATAAATTGCTTGAACTTAAAAATATTTCCCAACCCACACACAGATCCACTGGCCAAGAGTGGAAGCCTTATTTTTTTTTTTTTTCAGGACAACCTCTGACCAAGCACTAGCTGACCATTAAACCATACTGAACCAAAGGCAACCCCTAGTAACTTATGCTTAAAATTAAGACAAGATTTTTTTTTTTTTTTAAGAAAATAGCAGAAGCATGAGGAGAGAGAGGCAGCAGAGGCCAAAGAATTGGCCCAGGAAAGTGATTTAAAAGCAAAACCTTAAAAAATATATATCAACAACAAAGACCTAGGAAGGACAGGACCTGAATCCAGAGTTGCTAAAATGTATGACCTAAAAAAATTGTGACACACAAAGAAATAGTAAAGTGTGATCCATACACAGGAAGAAGTGGTTAACAGAAATTGTCTTTGAGAGGGCCCAGAAGTTCAACTTAGCAGACACAGACTTCAAATAGCTACCATAAACATGTTCACAAAGGAAACCATGTCTAAAAATAATTAAAGGAGAGACAATAAAGAAACAAATTTTTTTAAAAGGGAAATTCTAAAGTTGAAAATGACAATAACTGAAATAAAAAATTCACCTAGAGGGGCTCAACAGCAGATCTGAAATGGCAGGAGGAAGAACCAGTGAGCTTAAAGACAGATCAACAGAAATTACCAATATGAAACAAACAATAAAAAAACAGAAGAAAAATGAATAAAAATAAACACTCTCAGAGTCATGTGGGACACCATCAAGGACACCACCGTGAACATAATGGAAGTCCCAGAAAAGGAAGAGAGGCAAAAGATATATATAAACATAAATGTAACATACACTATATTTAATATATATACAAAAGTAGAAAAAGGAAAAACAGCCTATCATGCACAGGAAGCATCATGCAATCAGCTTATTTCCCACCAAAAACATGGAGGTCAAAAGGCAACAGGATAACATATTCTAAACTCTGAAAGAAAAAAATCCTACCAAACAAGAATTCTATATCCAGCAAAGCTATACTTTAAAAAGCAAGGTGAAATAAAGGCATTCCTAGACAGAGAATTAGCTGCTACCAAATTTTGATTTACAAGAAATACGACAGGAAGTCCTTCAGGATGACAATTGACAAGAAGAAATAACACCAGAAGATAAAGATAAATTTAACAGTGGGGCACCTGGGTGGCTCAGTCAGTTGAGTGTCCGACTTCAGCTCAGGTCATGATCTCATGGTTCGTGAGTTTGAGCCCCACATCGGGCTTGCTGCTGTCAGCCTGTCAGCATAGAACCTGCTTTGGATCCTCTGTCCCCCTCTCTCTACCCCTCCCTGGCTTGCACTCTCCCAAATATAAATACTAAGTAAATAAATAAGTAAATAAATTTAACAAAAAGTGTTAGGACTTGTACACTGAAAATTATAAAATAAAAATGCTGAGAGAAATGGAAGAAAATCAAAATAAATGGAGAAGCATCCCATGTTCATAGAGTGGGAGATTACTGTTAACATGCGAATTTTCACCGAATTTATATATAGAACAACATGAACACTATCTAATCCAAGTAGGCTTTTATGCAGAAATTAACAAGACAATCCTAAAATTTACAAGAAAAGGCAAGGACCCAAAATAGCCAAAACAGTTTTGATAAGGAACAAAAGTAAGGGTTTATACTTCCCAATTTATCAACAAACTATAAAAAATAGCTACAATAATGAAAACAGTGTGGTACTGGCAATAGGGCAGACTTTTAGATCAATGGGTCAGAACTGAGAGCCCAGAAATACACCCTTAACATTAACAGTCAACTGATTTTCAACAAAAGTACTTACATAATTCATTGTAGTAATATGGCCTTTTTCCAACAAATGGTGCTGGGACAATTGGATAGTCACATGCAAACAGATAAACTGAGACCCTTAACGTCACATAATACACAAAAATTGTGTCAAATGGACTACAGTCCTAAAGGTGAGAGGTAAGAGCTAAACATTATAAAACCTCTAGAAAAAAAACAGAAGAAAATCATTGTGATACTGAATTAGGCAAACAGTTCTTAGAAATGACATCTAAAACAGAATCCATAAAAGAATAAATTGATAAACCAGATTTCACTGCAATTAAATATTTTTGCATTTCCAAAGACATCATTTAGAAAATGAATACTGGGGCACCTGGGTGGCTTAGTTGGTTAAGCTGCCGATTCTTGGTTTCGGTTGGTGGGTTTGAGCCCTATATCTGGCTCCCCAACTAACAGTATGGAGCCTGCTTAGGATTCTCTCTCTCTCTCCCTCTCTCTCTGCCCTTCCCTTGCTCGTGCTCTCTCTCTCTCAAAATGAATGAATGAATGAACGAATGAATGAAAATGAACACATACACCCCGTGTCTCATGGTATAGCCTCCTCCCATGGTCTCCTCTGCAAACGGGCTCCATAGCCTAGCACCCCTGTCCCCACATGCTGAGGCCTAAGCAGGGGATGAGCGGGGGGTTGCTGCCCAGGTTTCCACCAGCCCACAAGCAACAGAAAGGCAGCCACTCCCTCCAGCGGCTCGTTCACTCGTGGCCACCGACAACTACTACCAGCACCGCCTGGGTTCCACTTCCAGTAACAGCTCCTGCAGAAGTACAGAGTACCCTGGGGAAGCCATCCTACACCACCCAGTCCCCCGAAGGCCCACTCAGGACGCTGGTGGGCAAGCTTCTTTTTCATAAAGTCTACTCTCTGGTTCATGGCCACAGTGTTAGAGTCCCCAGAATACTTGGAATCTCCCCCGGCCTCCAGTGGCATGATCACCTATGGCATGGCCTGGGAAGCCATGAAGAAGCAGCCTGGTGGCCAGCCTGGTGAAGCCAACACCAGGCCCCAGTCCTGGGTGGCCATCACCAGCCACCAGACTTGAGGATATACTACTAAGCTCCTCAGAGCCCCTCCCTGCCCCACCCAGTAGACGAGACAGGTTGCAGCAAGCAGAAGCAGTTGGGTTCTTTCATCAAAGCAGCAAAACACCAAAAAGGAAGTTCAGAGAACCCCACACTTTACTATCAAAGCCACACGTGAGCCTTCCCGACAACCTGTAATGTGTGCCTTCCACCAAGTGGAAAATAAACTCCAAGCAGCCAGTAAAAAGCAAAAGAAAAGTCACAGACTAGGAGAAATATTTGCAAATTACATTAGCTGATGAGTGACTATTATCTAGAACATATAAAGAAGTCTTACAACTCAAGAAGAAATAAGCAAAAGATTCAAAGAGCTATTTCATCAAAGAAGATATACATATGGCCAATAAGCACATTTAAGGATGATCAATTAGTCATTAGGGAAATGTGAATCAAAACTGCAGGAAGATACCACTGCACATCCACTAGGATGTAATAACAAGTGTTGGTGAGAACATGAAAAAACTGGAATCCTCAATACATTGCTAACAATGTAGTCACTTTGCAGTGCACTTTGGTGCAGTCACCTTGGAAAACAATTTGGCAGTTTCTTACAAAGTTAAACAACAAGAGTTACCAAATGACCCAGCAATTCTACTAGGTGGAAATGAAAACATATGTCCACACAAAGACTTATACCTAAATGTTCATCACCACATTACTCATAACAGCCCAACACTGGACATAATCCAAAGATCCATCAACTGGCGAATGGATAAACAAAATGTGGCATACCCATATAATAGAATATTAGTCAGCAAAAAAAAAAGTAAACTACTGATACATGCTGAGACATGGAACATCTCAAAAACATTATGCTAAGTAACAGAAGCCAGATGCAAAAAGTCATACCTCAATAAAGATGTTTAAAAATTGCAAATCACACGGGGCACCTAGGTGGCTCAGTTGGTTATGCACCCAACTTCGGCTCAGGTCATGATCTCACAGTGAGTTTGAGCCCCACATCGGGCTCTGTGCTGACAGCTCAGAGCCTAAAGCCTGTTTCGAAATCTGTGTGTCCCCCCCCCCTCTCTCTGCCCCTACCCTACTCTCCCTCTTTCTCTCTCTCTCAAAAGTAAATAAACATTAAAGAAAACCTGCAAGTTATTTAGGGGTGCCTGGCTGGCTCAGTCAGTAGAACACAAAAATTCTTGAGATCTTGGGGTCGTGAGTTCAAGCCCCACATTGGGTGTAGAATTTAAAAAGTTCGGGGGTGCCTGGGTGGCTCAGTCAGTTAAGTGTAGGACTTCAGCTCAGGTCCTGATCTCATGGTTTGTGGGTGCGAGCCCTGCGTCGGGCTCTGTGCTGACAGCTCGGAGCCTAGAGCTGGCTTCAGATTCTGTGTCTCCCGCTCTCTTTGTCCCTCCCCTGCTCACGCTTTGTCTCTCTCTCTCTCCTTCAAAAATAAGCATTAAAAAAAATTTTTTTTTAAGTTTGAAAAAGTTAAAAAAATTTGCAAATCATTTAGAAATGAATGACTCATGAGAAATGACGTCAAAACCTGTAGGGTATGTGGAAAGAGTAAATAGAGTGTAATTGAGAAAGAAGTAAAAGACAAGTGGCTAATTTTAAATTAACTCTACGTAGGCTATTTCAGGGCCACCTAACAAAGCAATATTGATGACAACAATAGTAACAACCTACTTTTTTTTCCCCCAGACAAATGTATTTTTATTAATTTAATTTTTCAGTTCTGGTATAAAATACAGTATTAGTTCCAGGTGTACAATATAGTGATTCAACAAGATACATTACATTACTCAGTGCTCATCATGATAAGTGTACTCTTAATCCTCTTTACCTATTTCACCCATCCTCCCACCCATATCTCCTCTGGAAACCATCATTTTGTTCTCTATAGTTAAGAGTCTGCTTTTTTGTTTGTCTTTTTTTCTTTGTTCATTTGTTTTGTTTCTTAAATTCCACCTGAGTGAAATCATATGGTATTTGTCTTTCTCTAACTTATTTCACTTAGCAGTATAATCTCTAGATCCATCCATATTATTGCAGATGACAAGATTTCATTCTTTTTTATGACTAATATTCCATTGTGTGTATACATTTAAAAAAAGTTTTAAAAAGTTTTTTATTTTGATGTAGTCTCAATATATACACATACAATGGATATGTATACATACATATATACGTACGTATACGTACGTATACATACGTACGTACATACACATACGTACGTACATACATATATACATACATATACATGTGTATATACAGACATTAAATCTGCAGATTGCTTTGGGTAGTGTGGACATTTTAACAATATTTATTCTCCCAATCCATGAGCATGGAGTACCTTTCCATTTGTTTGTGTCATCTTCAATATCTTTCATCAATGTTTTATAGTTTTTAGCATTCGGGTCTTTCACTTCCTTGATTAAGCCTATTCCTAGGTATTTTATTATTTGTGAACAACCCACTTTTGACTGTGTCCAGCACAGGCTCTGGACTGATCCCTTCCATGCATGAACATCAAATCACCACATCCCCTGGAGTTTGCTACTATAACTACTCTTATTAACAGGGCAAGTAGGAGATCTGATATTGGAACCTAGGCCAGCACCTTAGTCACCAAGCTCATCCACCCGCCCCACTGCAATCTGCAAGCTATAAGTAGTAATCATTTATTCTCCTGCCATAATCAACCATAACAAACTAGCACTTACATTTCCTGCTTTTATTGTGGCTTAATGATAACAGCTTCATACAATTTACCTTATTTAAACTTCAGGGCAATTGTAGTAGATGACAGTATTCTTTAATTTTTTTATTTTTTTTTAAGAGTTTATTTATTTTGAGAGACAGAGAGAGCAGAGGAGGAACAGAAAGAGAGACAGAGAGAATCCCAGGCAGGTTCCATGCTGTCAGCACGGAGCCTGATATGGGGCTCGAACTCATGAACCGTGAGATCACGACCTGAGCCAAAACCAAGAAGAAGATGCTTAACCGACTGAGCCACCCAGGCACCCCTAGATGATAGTATTCTAACAATTATTTCTCATTCACTTTTCAGGCACAGAGCAGAACTGCATTTCCTTGCCATCCTCAAGTTGGAAGTGGCTATAAGATTTGCCTTAGCCAATGAAATATGAAGAGAAGCAATGGTGGTCAGTTCCATGTGGGATCATTTGAGAGCTGATGTACAAACCCCTGTATTTCCCTTATTGCATAAGTAAACCTGTTCCAGATGGTGGTACCTGGGTCCCCAAATGAAGACGATGTAGAGCAGAGACTACCACCAAACCATGAAGAATATGTGGTATTAATGAGACTCAATGAGAAGTCTTTTAAGCCACTGAGATATGAGGGTTATTTGTTACAGCAGCAGAACCTAAGCCATCCTTACCAATTCAATACCCTTTGAGTTAATCCTCTTTTTACTAGGAAATTAACTGAGGCTCAGATAAATTAAATGATATGATCAAGGACACACAGTGGAAAGGTAGCAGAGGCAGGATTAGAATTTAGGTCTGATTCCAGGGCTCTTAAAAGTTGTCACTTCTGGGGCGCCTGGGTGGCTCAGTCGGCTAAGCGTCCGACTTCAGCTCAGGTCACGATCTCGCGGTCCGTGAGTTCGAGCCCCGCGTCGGGCTCTGGGCTGATGGCTCGGAGCCTGGAGCCTGTTTCCGATTCTGTGTCTCCCTCTCTCTCTGCCCCTCCCCCGTTCATGCTCTGTCTCTGTCTCAAAAATAAATAAACATTAAAAAAAAAATTTTTTTTTTAAAAAGTTGTCACTTCAACCACTGTCCTGTACTTCCTCCTATTTCACTCACCACTTAATTCACTCAACAGCAATATTTATTGAGGGCTTATGACGGGTGCTGCAAAGAATGTCTTCCAGGTTGACATTTTTTCCCCAGTAAAATATCTTTTTGGTTTTTAATATTCAAACTTCGTGGAATGTACATAATTACGTGTTTTCATCTAATTTTTATATGGGAAAATTGTATGCTCTCAAGGTAACATTTTTAACAAATGATGAGTAGGAAGTCTCAAGACTACATTTTAAATACAATCAGTAGAAGGTCAGAACCATGTGTGGACATGAAAAGGTTGGCTGAGGTCAACAGAGATGCAAGTTTGAGATGCTGTTGACCAGAGGGGAATGGCGGGGTGAAGGCTGTGAAAGCTGTTTTTTAGCCAGCATATTAACTGTTTAGTATTCAAGGAGTGATTTTTTTTTTTTTTGAGCATTTTACATCTTAACATATTAGTTTGTTACTTATGTCTAGGAGATAGGCTGGCCTATCTCCACTGGGCCAATAGGATAAAAGGAGTGAGTTTCCAGGGTTTCTGGAGACAGGTGCCCAGCTTCTTACTCCTTTAGACACTGTCTTGTCTGCTGAGGATGCCCAACACTGCCAGAGTGCAGGGGATCAGGCTAGGGTTGCACACAGGAAGAAGTCTCCAGAACCAAGGAAATGAGATAAACTGGGTCTGCGATGATGGTGATGGTAGTGAACCAATCAACCATCTATAACCCATCTACCTTTGGACTTCCTCCCATGAGATTAGAAACAGCCAGATTCTTTGGGGTGACATTGTTCAAGCTTGAATGTGTTTATCCCCAGGGGTTTAATGCAGACTTTTAATGGACCCAAGGGCACAAATGTTTTTTAAGGGAAGCAATGTTCAGATCCTCAATGGCCCCAAGTTCTCCTTCCCAAAACTGATCTGACTGCAAACCAGCCTGCCTTCTCGGTCGTCCATCCCCCTACACTACACTACACCTGCCCACCTCATCCTAAGGAGCACTGCTTAGGGGGTGTGTAAGCCTCTAGGACACCAAACAACACAAAACATGAAAATACTGGTTTGGAGGAAGTAGTCTTTAATGAATAAGAAAGCTCCTTAAACCCCCAGGCTTGCCTGTCCTTCACTGACTTACACATCTTTCTGTTAAATATGAATCTTGGCTTTAAAAACAGGATATTCTGGCCCGTGCTGGGATTCCCTAAATTCAGAATACTCAAAGCAGTATATATAGGTTAGTGGCCCTGGTTCGTTTAAAGGGAATGTTTTGCAGGACCATCAAAATTTTGATTCCCCTAGAAAAAAATTCCCAGGGGAAAATGTATGTGATTTTTCTTTCAGATTCTGTGTGCTTTACACAATAAGGTAGTGAAAAACCTACTTTATCTAACCATATTATAAAATATTTCAATTACAGTCAATCTCCATCTTATCTCACCTTACAAAATATGTACTACATTATTTCTCCCACAAATAATATTTTACAGTTACCATACAACTATTTTAGATGTTAGCTTTATAATGCACAAGGAGATATAGTTTATCAAAATTCTTTTGAGGGAACACAAAAATATTTGAAGATGATCAGTTCAAACTGGAATAATCCTGGCCAGCCCAGCCCTAATTCCTGGTGGCTGAGCTACAGGAACTCAGCATGGGGTACAAATCCTGGGGGGGGAAAGACTCCAGACAATGGCAAAGTCACACGTGCCTGGGGTTAGAGCCAAACAGGACAGTCAGTCAAGCTCTACACCCTCTTCCTCTCAGCTCTCGGGGGCCTCAAAAGCAAAGCTGCTACAAGACAGTATTTGAAAAGGGATTTTCTGGCCCAATGGGTCAACTCAAAAGATTCCCTTTCACCCAAGTAAAAGGGCTGTGGCCCTTCCTTCACCTCCAAGTAAGTATGGGCACACACACGTGTGTGTACACACACACACACACACACACACACACACACACACACACGTGAGGGAAGTATTCACCATAAATTACTCGGGATTGAGTCAGTAATTACCCTCTTAAATAGTTTCCACTATTAGCAAAACCCTTCTTCAAGAGATGACTTTGTTCTGAATCTGAAGCAACATTTCAGCATGCACTATATCCAGCTTTTTCTAAGTTAGCAGAGGGGCTACTACACACAGGTAAAAACCATTATGCTAATAAAGGTCCCATATCTAACCAAATTTCCCTTAAAGCACGATATAGTGTGCAAGACTGGGTAACAGGCAGGAAAGGACTGTTGTCCAGAGATTTAACTCATACTACTTTCATTCATTTGAGAAAGACCCTGGGTCCCCTCTGTGGGTAAGGCCCTAGGCTGAGCATGATCCCTGCACTGTATCAGAGTGGTTCTCAAACTCTGAGGTACGTCTAGTCACCCAAGACGTTGCTCAGAACTCAGATATTCCCAAGCCCCAGATGAGAACCACCAGCAGCGTGGAACAGAGCCTCTATATTTTTAACACGTTCCCCAGGCCAAGTCTGTTGCTCCCTTAAGTCTCAGGACCATCACAGAGAAAAGTCTAGCAAAGTGGTTCACAAACATCTGAATCATACAAACCATTTATGGAGAATTTTAAAGTACAGATTCTAGAGCCCACAAGAATTACCAAATCACTTAAAGGACTCTTGGTTGCAAGTGGCAGAGACCCAACTCAAACTGGCTCAAGAAGAAAATAAAAAGCAATTTTCTGCTTCACGTTACTGAAAAGTTCAGGGGTCATTCCAATTTCCAGTTACCCAAAGAATTTATCAAGAACCAATCACTTCCAGTGTTCTTTCCATCTGACCCTTTGGGCAAGGATGGCTCCCAGCAACATTAGGCTTATGCTCCACAACTCAGCACCCCAGTAGAAAGAAAGCTCCTCTTTCCTGGCAGCTCTCGCCAAAGACATGTATAAATTCTGAGCAGACTGATGTGACTCATGAGCCTTTTCCTGAGCCAGTCACTGGGGCAGAGAGGAAGAGAACAGTCTGAATGGCCCAGGACTGCTCCCGTTCCACATCCAAACCACATGGACCAGAATGCTCCGCAAGGCGGAAGAAGGTGGGGGAGGCGCTTTTTAAGTTGTTTTTATACTCCTGTTTCTAAAAGTTCTCTCCAGAAATTGAAAAATACAAATATAAAGAAAAAAATGAAAACAATCTATAAACATTCTACACACTAAAGTTTTCAGAATCTTTATTTACTTTTTAATGTTTACTTATTTTTGTGAGAGAGAGAGAGAGAGAGCGAGCATGAGAAGGGGAGGGACAGAGAGAGAAGGAGACAAAGAATCGGAAGAAGACTCCAGGCTCTGAGCTGTCAGCACAGAGCCCAACGCGGGTCTCGAACTCATGAGCTGTGAGATCATGACCTGAGCCGAAGTCAGATGCGTAACCGACTGAGCCACCCAGGTGCCCCAGAATCTTTAAACTCAAATTGTGAATGTAAGTACTGATTTGTTGAGCAGAAACCTATTCCGTACAAGAGAGCATTTCATTAGGGCTGCCTTTATGACAATACCCCCAAACTGAAAAAAGATAAATATCTTAGCCATTTTTATGATTGTTCAGCTAATAGTGGTTTGCCTCCCTTTTTCCCTGAATTTGTTCTTGTTTTTAACCCCTACAGAAATCAGTGGGTGTCTACTAAGAACAATGATATTCTCTCAATTACAGTGTAATTACTGAAATTAGAAAGTGCTGGTGCTATAATCCTGCTAGCTAATGTACAGTTATCTATTGCATAACTTATAATTTATAACTTCTAAGATAGTTAGTTACCCCCATTTCATTTTCAAGGGCAGGGCTTTTGATTCATTGCCACCCCCATCCCCCTCCCCCACCAGAGAAAGTAGTATCATACATACAGCTGGGCTCAGTGAATGAATGAACTGGATGGTGGGGGAGCAAATCCTCAAAAGGAAAACCACAAAACAATCATGAATGGTTGTTGGGCCAAACCAGCAGATGATATCCACTACACCTGCCCCAACAGATGCTCCAGGAATAAAGCCAGAGAATCCCAACTGTTGGGAAGAGTCCCTAGGTGATGCCAATTCCCAGCCAGGTTTCAGAGTGCCACTGTCCAGGGAACAGGTATGATCAGACACAAACACGACACTTCTTGAGCTGTTTTTCAGATGTCTTTGACAAGACAAGAAACCTGATGAAGGTGTTTCTGTGCTCCCACTCAGCACAGCCTGCTGGGGGCCTGGGGCTGGGTGGGTCAGACCTGGGTTTGCTCTTACAGAGCTCAGCCTAAGAGGTGAAGGACGTGCTTACAGGGAGCATTGTGCTGCCATGCCACATAGAGAAGGGCCCTGCACGAGCCATTGTGAAGGAGGTGAGGCAGGTCCAAACATCACCCCTGCCATCAGTTCACACTCATGGGGTGAGACCTGTAGCCAGGGCTGCACTGCGCCCAGACACCTGGGATCGCTGGCATTTTCACGAGAACCCCAAACCTTAGACAACACACATCCATGCAGTGAACAAGTCCTGTCAGCTTGTGATTCTCCCTACGAGGCAGAGAGAAGCTACTCACTTGGCCGAGATCACAGAGCTAGTTGGGGTGGAGCTGGGATCAATTCCAGACTCTGTTCCCAAGTCCTAGCTTGAACTACAGAGCACTATCCAACTCATGGAGGAAAAATAAGGACGATGATAAATAATATTTCTTGAGTGCTTATTATGGCTCAAACTACTTTCTTTTTTAATTTTTTTTGAAGTTTATTTATTTTGAAAAAGAGAGTGGGGGAGGGGGGGAGGGAGGGAGGGAGGGAGGGAGGGAGAGATAGAGAGAGAGAGAGAGAGAGAGAGAGAGAGAGAGAGAGAATCCCCAGCAGGTTCCACACTGTCAGCACAGAGCCCCATGCGGGGCTTGAACCCACAAAGCTATGAAATGATCCAAGCCGAAATCAAGAGTCAGACGCTCAATCAACAGCCAACCGGGTGCCCCAAACTAAATTCTTTACGTAAACTTATTTAATGCTCTGAATGGCCCCTTGAGGTAGAAACATTTACCATCCACATTTTACAGGTGAGGAAACTGACACCCAGAGAGGTGAAGTGATAAACCAAGGTCACACAGCTAGCAAGCAGCTGAACTTTGAATCCAGGCCTTCTGGCCCCACAAGGTGATAATGCTTCATATGTAAGAACAGGAATGATGCCCCAGGCCAGGTGGGCAAAGAAAGTCTTCATTTTATGAGAAGTGTGTGTGTCATGCTTATTGCCTTGCCAGAGCTCACTGGAGGAGAGATAGCCAACAGACCAAAGCTGGATCAGACCCCTGTTCCAGGATGGAAACAGCCAGTCAAGTCTTCAACTGTGGCTGGGACCTGGACACCCCATTAAGGAAGGAGCCTGGGGACACCCTGATGCCTGGAGAAGCCTAGAAAGGGAAGGAACCAAATAGAATGTAGAGGCAGAGGTGGGAAATGGAGAGGGGAGACTGGCTGGGCCCCAGGTCTGCTGATCACAACACCAGCAGACAATGCCTGTCCCAAGCTCCAGGATGCATCTCAGAATTCTAGGCTTGGATGGATCGGACATGGGCTCCTGTATTTTCAACCCAAAGAACCCAGGCCAAGAACTTCCTACCTGGCTCTCTCTCTAAGCTCATCTTCTGCCATTCTCACCTTCCCTTCCCTCATAGCCCTCTGGCCACAGGGCCTCCTTGTACTTCTTAGAATGCACTCTGTAAGCTCCTGCCTCAGGGCCTTTGTGTTTACTATGCTGTCTGGAATGTTCTTTCCCAGATGTTTCCATGGCTGGCTCCTCATATCCAGGTCTTGATTAAAGTCATCTCTTCAGAGGTCTGCCCTGATCACCTCTGCTAAAATAGTAGCTTGTGCCACTCTCCAGCCTTCCCCCTGGTCGGTTTTCTTCACAGCACATCTCCCTACCTAACATCACATTATTTATGTTTGTTTAGAGTCCAGTTCCCCTCGAGAATGTCAGGGCCAGAAGTGTGGGGACTGTGTCTATCCTGGGCCCCGCTGTGGCCCTAGCATTTGTGTGCCATCTCGTAGGTGTTCAGGAAATACCTAAGTGATGATATCTGCCTGCACACACTTTTGTACATCTCCTGGAACCTTTATCCCCGCCCTCAGGAACACAGAAAAGGGGACAAGGAAAGAAACAATGACTAACCTTTGAGTGGTTACTATGTGCCAACCACAGTTCCAAGCACTTTGCAGGGATCATTTATTCCTCACAAGAACCTAGGGTAGGAGCCATTATTACTCCAGAAGAGGAAGCTGAGGTTCATCTTAATCACAGAGTGGTTAAGTTACTTGCCCAAGGACACCCAGCCAAGAAAAGGCAAAGCTGCAAAGCTTAGCAGTCTGATGTCAGGCCTCACGACACACAGGTGGGCAACCAGTTCTACTGATCCAGCAACAGAGCTCCAGATCTTTTTGCTGAGCTCCCCACAGCCCCACTGGTAGACCTCTGTCTTTTTCTTTTCTTTCTTTTTTTCTTCATCTCAATCAAGGTCCCAGAATGTTGTCCACTGCTGCATGTACTCAAGTTGTCACCCTTGACGTCGGCTTTTTCCCTGGTTGGGCCCAGCCATGGGGGACAGATGAGTCCTTCACTGACATGGCCACACACTGGCCACCGTGGACTTCTTAGGAACTCAGAAAAATTCTGGGCCCTGCCTAACTGGGCCCCCATCAAGGGCGGTCCTGCAGGATAAAACATCTGAGGCACCCACACCTGCCTGTGACCTCCACTGGCATTTATCATCATCGTGGAAGCCCCGGCTGGGCAGTGAGGCAGGGGGCAGGCCTAACACAGTCAGCTGCAGCAGAGGGGCCATCAAGACGACAATCACTCATGGACAAAAGGAAAGTTTGCCAAGGAACTGCAGGAAAAGCCGCTGAAAATACATTAGCAATAAGGCAGCCAGTTATTGACTAAATCCACTCTATTCCAAACCAGACTCTGCCTCATCCAAGTTGCTAGACAGTAAGCAAGGTCACACCTCTGTGCTTCAGTTTCATCGCTGTGAAGTGGGTATTACCAACCTGCTTCACTGAGTTATGGCAGGGGCTGAAGGTGAACAATAAAAACACTCAGACCAGGACCAGGCTTGTACTAAGCTTTTCAAGTCAGTGGGAAAGGACAGATGATTCAATCAATACTGCAAGAGATAATTGATTAACTATTGGCAGGGTGTAGGTTTAAGATCTTTATCCCACCTAACACCAGAAAAAAAAAAAAAAAATTCCAGATGTTGGATGTGAACAATGAAGCTATACACGTGATTCTTTGTCTTCTTCTTTTTTGAGAGAGAGAGAGTGCAGTGGGGGAGAAGTGGGGGGGGGGGGGGGGG
>NW_026057588.1:14650929-14654088 GCF_023721935.1 Panthera uncia
GGGGGAGAGAGAGAGAGAAAGAGAGAGAGAGAGAGAGAGAGAGAGAGAGAGAGAGAGAGAGAATCCTAAGCAAGCTCCACGCTCAACCACAGAGCCAGACATGGGGCTTGATCTCATGACCCTGAGATCATGACCTGAACCGAAATCAAGATTTGGACGCCTAAGCAACTGAGCCACCTAAGCGCCCCTATACATGTGATTTTTGATCTTAGGGTTTTGAATTTAAGCCCCATGGTGAGTGTAGAGATTACTTAAAATCTTAAAAAAAAAAGAAAAAAGAAAAAGAAAGAAAGAAACTATAAAGTAGGAAGAAAATACAGTATTTATCTCATCTTAAATTAAAGGCCAAAGCATAAAAGCAAACAACAACATTAACAAAAAAAAAAACCTGAGTGTGATATTTAGGAACATTATAAAATTAAAAGGTAAACAACTCACTGGGGATGTAAATCTGCGACCTGTAACAAATGATTCCTACCTTCAGTAATATAAAGATACCTTACAAATCAATAAGAAATAAAAACTACCCCCTAGAAAAACAGGCAACAAACAAGGAAATACCTATGGTTAATAAACAGACAAGTCAGCGACAAATATCGCAAGTCTTTAAACATATTTATACACTTTGTATCAGTAATTGCAACTCCAGAACTTTGTCTAATAAAAATCTAAGGAGAAAACAAAGGTTTTTGTGTGTGAGATGTTCAGAGTTACAATATGGAAGGTGGAAGTGAGCAGTATGTCCAGTAACAGGGCACTGACGGGATGGAACACTATGAAGTCATCAAAAAGAGCGTGGCTGACCTTGACCCACTGCCACAGTAGGCTTTCCAAGGCAGACTGTTAAAGGAAGTGCCGTCTGTAGAACAACATACCTAGAGAGTATGTTTGTACAACAAACAACTATAGGCATACGTATGTGTAATAAAAAGAGCTAACGTGAGTGCTTATCACATGCCAGGTGCCACTCTTAACTTTTTTACCTATATTAGCACGATGAATCCTTACAAGCCAAGACGTTAGGACCATCACCACCATTTCACACATGAGGAAACTGTGGCACAGAATGATTAAGTAAAGGCCCAAATCAGTACATGACAAAGCTGGGGTTTGAACCGAAGAACCGTGGCCCCAGAGCCCAGGCTCTTGAACACGATCTACTGCACGCACAACAAGAAGAGCGCATTTAATGTCACTCTGGGCAGGCGAGAGACACTTGGGGGAGGGCCAGGTGCCAGGGACATGAGAGGAACAAGGAAATGCCACGCTTTGCTTTACATACTGCTCCACTGCTTGAAATGTTTACAATCGGCATTTGGCTGATGTAAGTTTTAAATCAATAAAAAAAAAAAAAAAAAAAAAAGATCAATATGAAATTTCCGCCAAGCGACCTAAACGCAAGAAGGAGTAGGAGATGATCAGCATCTCCAAGAGGAGCACGCAAGGGGAGGCACCAAGCAGGACCAAAGTCAGCACCTCCTTTCACCTGCTCCACATGCAGATGGAGGGTGGGCTCACACCTGTCTCCCAGAAGATGCCAAGGAAAGCCATGTGGCTGGCTGAGGTATCACACAGGACACACACCCCGTGGGGGGTGAGCTCCCTTTACATGTGGATCGCTGGAGGAGGAGATAAGAAGAGTTTGATGGGCGAGGAGGCTTTCAGCCCAATCAGTTAAGCAGGCTCAGGAGCTCCAAGTCCCGGGCCTATATACACCTTATCTGGCCCAAGCGTCAAGTTACGTATGTGTCGGCACCCAGAAAGTCCCTGTTTTCTGCCCTGTAATAAATACTGTAATAAAAGGCACGACAGGGGGCGCCTGGGTGGCGCAGTCGGTTAAGCGTCCGACTTCAGCCAGGTCACGATCTCGCGGTCCGTGAGTTTGAGCCCCGCGTCGGGCTCTGCGCTGATGGCTCAGAGCCTGGAGCCTGTTTCCGATTCTGTGTCTCCCTCTCTCTCTGCCCCTCCCCCGTTCATGCTCTGTCTCTCTCTGTCCCAAAAATAAAAAAAAATAAAAAAAATTAAAAAAAAAAGACGTTGAAAAAGGCACGACAGGATCTAGGTTAGTGGGGATGGTGGAAGGGCCACCGATGTGGACTTGATCCCTTCCTGGTTTCATAAATGTAGGACATTAGCTCCTCCTGGGCACAGGCTGTGTCAACATCATGAATTAGCAGCTGTGGCTGGAGTGAGAGAAAGGGGAGTAAGGTCAGACTGTGGGTCAGGCCACCGAGGTTCCAAACCAGACCCAAGTAGCTGAGTGACAAGGATCAAGGGCTTCGCTTCTCTGGGCCTCAGTTTCTTCATCTGCGAAATGGGGAGTAAGAGTCTACCGTAAAGAGGGTTACAGGAGACGTGTGTGAGTAGGACACCCCAGCCCAAGTTAAAGGGGGCCGGGGACCGTCATTACTGCCATCCATCCAAACCTGCAGCCCAAAGCCTGAAACCCTGGAAAATCTACTCCCCTCCCCATGCTCTGACCAATCCCTTAGCAACTTGTCAGGCCGTGCACTTCTGTCAAGCACCAATGCCACTCTGCAGGCCAGGCACCTCTCCTCCCTCCAGGGAAGGTTGCCTCCCTCCTTGTTCCATTGCCACTCCTTCAGAGGCAATGACAGCAAGGACACTCAGAATAAACACCAAACCCTCTCCCCGGCTCCCACCCCTGCCCACCCTTCCACCTCCTTCTCTACAAGGCTCCAGCCACACCACTGTTCTGTTGTTCCTCCACCCACCAAACTCCTTCCTGCCTCAGCACTTATGCATTTGCTGTTCCTTCTGCCAGGACCTCTTCCCGCAGATCTTTCGAGAGGCTGGCACCTTCGTACCATTACGGTCTCAGCTGCTATCACTACCCGACAAACCTCTCCCCCAGCCTCCCACAGCCCTCTCCGCCTTCCAGGTGGCTCTCTCATCAGTCTGCTTCATCACTTCACAGCATGATTCGACCCCACTTGAAATACCTTATTAATTTGTTTACTACTTTCTCTTCTGTGTCCTTCAATGTGAACCAAAACCCCAGGAGGACAGGCCTTCTCAGGTTCTGACCCGAGCACTGGGAACACATGTGATGCTCAATGAATATTTGCCAAAGGCACAAGTCAGTGACTGAATGAATTAATGAATTCTACATCATTCTACATCAAATCTCTGCCCTTC
>NW_026057588.1:14654188-14693315 GCF_023721935.1 Panthera uncia
CATGTACACCCTTACCCCCCCCCCCCCCCCCCCCCCCCCCCCCCCCCGCCCAGGGAGTAAATGTGTTGTAATCTCCAGAAGAAAAGAAAGCCCTTAGGTAGTGTGCAATATAATGCGTAACTGATCCCAAGGCATCCAAATGATTTCATGCGTGCTAGTGCTCTAAAGAATTTATGACCCAGACAACAGTGCCTGGGGTCAGAGCGCGCCCCTGGCCAGGCTACTAGAAGGAGAGCCTCTCTGTGGAGCAGAGCCAGTTTTTGTTCTTTTGTCTAGGAAGAGAGTTTCAGATCAGAAGAAATCCAAATGCTCAAAAACCTCTTGCCCCAAGCATAAAGGCTTAATCCCCTGGCATGGAACAAGAACTCTCTAGAGGCTGTAGGTTTGAAAAATTCATGGCCAGGGAAAGAGAACAAAAAATGGAAATGTCAACAACGGCCTAGAGTCATCTCTCCCTGGTTACGGTGGGTGACACATACGAACACAGGGCCCCACCTGGTCAAAGGTAAGGCCCGAAGCAGCTGCGCCTGAACAGTAAGATGACTGTGGTGGTTCATCTGTTTATTCCCAAATCCAAGATGAGGTGTGCCAGTAGAGGCCCGTACACATCGAATGAATGGATGCAAAAACAAAGAGGATTTGGATCACCGAAGGAAAAATCCGCAGATCAGAAGCCACCAGCCCAGTCGTTCAATACTCATTTCTAATGTAAACAAAAGTTCAAAAGAGTCAGTACCCTCAGGGTAACTAAATAATAGATGACAAAGGTTGCTCTCTAAAGGAATACTCCAGCTAATAAGCGAAGAGGAGGACAGAATTACAAGTGTCACAATTTCTGCAAACCCTAAGTAAAATCACAGCTGTCAGAAATGGTTATTTACATCCATTAACTACAGGACGTCACTGAAAGAGAACACAGGCTTTACCCATCTGCTGAGGATAGAACACACAACAGCCAGGAGAATGCCCTGCCATCCCTACCCAGAACACACACCAATATGCGTGTGTGTGCACATCTCACACCTGAATCTGATCCAGTCTCCAAACCCAACCACCCATTTGCAGGAAGCACAGGGACAGAAGAACTTGTTAGCCACCACCACAGAAATACAACCCCAGACACAGGCTGTGGGAGATCTACAGGGCAAATTACGTGGCTTTTCTCAACAAATAAACTATCCAAGAAAAAAGGGGGGAAAAATGGGGATGGCGGGGGGACCCACAGATTAAGTGACACTTAACAAGCATGTGAACCAAATCCCACAGTGGACCTTGATTGGAACAAATCAATTCTAAGACTTTTATGAGAGGATCTGAAATGTACTGGATGCTAGATGATGTCAAGCAATTATTGTTAGTTACCTTAATCATGACCATGATATTGTCACTGTGTCCTTAAAAATCTTATCTTTCATAGATAAAAACTGAAACTATTTAACTATAAAATAATCCCGTGGGGGTGGGCAGCAGCCTATACAAATAAACCCAGAGTGGTCATGAGCTAAGAAGAGCTGAAGCTATTATGGACTTTTCTCAAACAGTGTCTAGAGGTGATTAAACCGAGAGGGTAGCTGAGAAAGCAGCTCGTGATTACTTTCACCGCCAAGGGCTAATGATCAGATGACATCTTCCTCCTGCAGCTCCGTGTCAGTCTGGGTAAAGCCAAAGTCCTTACTGTGGCCCCAAGGCCCCACACAATCGGCCCCCATCACCCCTCTCATTCCCGCCCCCCACCCCCCGGCCACCGCCCCATCTCTCCCTCACTCACCACTCTCCAGCCCTGCAGGCACTCTGAAGTTCCTCAAGCATGCCAGGCACCTTCTCACCTCAGAACCTCTCACTGGCCCTTATTTCACCCAAATGCTCTTCCCCCAGATACCCACATGGCTCTGCGACTCCCTCTCTTCACCTCTGTTCCAATGTCATCTTCTGAAAGAAGCCTTCCCTAACCCCACTCTCTCAAACAGCACCAAAAGTCTTCAAAATTTAATAGGGGCACTTGGCTGGCTCAGTAGGAGGAGCATGTGTAGAGATTACTTAAATAACCTTAAAACATGTTTTGAAAAGGGGCACCTGGGTGGCTCAGTTGAGTATCCAACTCTTGATTTCAGCTCAGGTCATGATCTCATGCTTCGTAGGTTCGAGCCCCACATCGAGCTCTGTGCTGACAGCTCAGAGCCTGGAGCCTGCTTCAGATTCTGTGACTCCCTCTCTCTGCCCCTCTCCCGCTTGCCCTGTCTCTCAAAAATAAATAAACATTAAAAAAAATTGGGGGGAGATTTAATTAAATAGCATCACATGCTACTTATTCTCATTCCATGTACCCACCTTCATTTTTTTTCACACCGATTATCTCTTTTGGACTTACTATATATGTCTTTCTTTACTATCTGTCTTCCCTTTTATAACGTAAGCTCCATGAGGGTGGAAATTTCATTTGTTTTGTTCACTACAGTCGTCCCAGCTCCCAAAACAGCATCTGTACAAACCAGGTGCTCGATTAATATTTGTGTAATAAATCAAAGAACCAAAGCGACATGACCTTCAGGTACCATCCTAGTGCCTGGCAGCTCCTTTAAGAGCCATTTTTAGGGAGGGGCACCTGGGTGGATGGATCAGTTGGTTAAGCACCAATTTCAACTCAGGTCATGATCTTGCAGTTCGTGGGTTGAAGCCCTGCGTCCGGGTCTGTGCTGACAGTTTGGAGCCTGGAGCCTGCTTCAGATTCTGTCTCCCGCTCTCTCTGCCCCTCCCCCACTTGTGCTCTCTCAAAAATAAACGTTAAAAAACTTAAAAAAAAAAAAAAAAAAGAGCCATTTTTAAGGAACACTTCAGAACTAGTAAAGCCTCTGGCTGCCTAATCCAATGTTTAGTCTCCCCTTTTAACTTAGCAGAATCTGATCTTTAAAGATTTTATTTTTAAGTAATGTCTACATCCAACGTGGGGCTTGAACTCACAACCCTGAGATCAAGAGTGCCATGTTCCACTGGCTGAGCCACGCCAGGTGCCCCCAGATTCTGATGTTTAGCTAAGGACAGGGGCATGTGAAATAAAGACTACATTTCCCAGACTCCTTGCAACTATGTATTGTACCCTAAGTTCTGAGCAAGAGTCTATATAAGTAGAATTATCGTGTGCAACTTCCATTAGGTCTTTTTTTTTTAAGTTTATTTATTTTTGAGAGAGAGACAGAGAGAGCAAGTGGGGGGAGGGGCAGAAAGAGAGGGAGACAGAATCCTAAGCAGGCTCCGCACTGTCAGTGCAGAGCCTTATGCGGGGCTTGAACTCACAAACTGTGAGATGATAACCTGAGCCGAAATCAAGAGTCAGACACTTAACTGACGTCCAGGCGCCCCTCCATTAAGTCTTTTTAAAAAGACAGGGGTGCCCATCTTCATTCCTTCCTTCCTGCTGGCTGGGATGCAATGGCTGGAGCTTGAGCAGCCATATTGAATCATGAGGTGGCAGGACAAGGATGATAGATCCAAGAGGAAGAAGGAGCCTGCGTCCACAATAAGAATGTAGCCCTGGCCTGCTTATATCACTGGGCTCCTTTATGTAATAGAGAAAGAAACTTCTATCTTGCTTAGGCCATTGTATTCTGTTTTATATATGGTTTTCTATTATATGCAATTGAACCTAATCCTGATACACTTGGGATCAAAAGACCATCCAGAGTGAGTGGAACAAGTCCTATATCTATACAAATGTATAAAAACGTCCATAAATTGAGAACTATTCCAAAGAAGAATCACTGTGAGCTTGCAGATACACAAAGAGCTATCATGGAGCTGGGGAGAGGGTAAACGGGTGGGAACAACCAAGGAAATAATGACATGAGAACCACATTTTCAATTAGGTTAAATAGGCTGCTGCCTCAGGATTAGTAACCAGAGCACAGCTGACTCTTAAACAATACAGGTCTGAACTATGCAGGTCCATTTACATAGTTCATACAGTATTATAGATGTATTTTCTCTTCCTTATGATTTTCTCAATAACATTTTCTTTTCTCCAGTTTACTTTAAGGATAGAGTACATAATATGTATAACATACAAAATACACGTTAATTGTTGACACTATCAGTAAGGCTTCTGGTCAACAGTACAATTAGTAGTTAAGCTTCTAGGGAGTCAAAAGTTATATTCAGATTTTCAGCTATGTGGGTAGGTATGTGCCCTTAACTCCCACACTGTTTAAGGGTCGAGCGTATATAAGGAACACCTACAGGGGCACCAGGGTGGCTTAGTCAGTTCAGCGTTCAACTCATGATTTCTGCTCAGTTCATGATCTCAGGGTTGTGAGATCGAGCCCCCCTGTGTTGGGCTCTGCACTGGGCATGGAACCTGCTTAAGATTCTCTCTCTCATTCTCTCTCTCTCTCTCCCTCCCTCTGTCCCTCCCCTGCTCATGCAAGCTCTCTCTCTGGGAAAAAAAAAAAAAAAAAAAGAACACCTACAAATCAATACTAAAATGCCGCAAAGCGATGAGCAAGTTTTATCCGGAAGAAGAAAGATAAAAGATATTCTGCCTTATCAGTCTTCAGAGGAGTATAATCAAAACCACAATGAGATTTCATTTCATATCTGGCAAAAAATAAAAAAGTTTTACCAAACCAAGCCCTTGGTGGCAACGTTCAGAGACCAGTCTGACAGTATTTGGCGAAGTCAAAGATGCTCACATCCTACGACCCGCCAATCCCGTGCCTAATAACACCCAAAAGAAATTCATGTCAATACATGCTAGGAAACATGTGTAACAACATTCACAGTAGCCCATGAATCGCAAAAAAATCTAGAAACCAATGAAATGTTCATTGGCATGCAAATGACTAACATAAAAATGTGGTACATTCAGCCAGTGGAATATTATATAGCAGCAAAAAAACCCAGAATGAACTACAGCTGTACAAAAATAGTCTGGATCACTCTTAGATTCACAACACTATGGGAAAAATGCAAGTCCCACCAAACTATATACAGTACAGTATCATCTGCATAAAGTTCAAAAATAGTTCTTTTTAAGACAAAGAATGATAAATAAAAAACTCAAGATGGTGGTCACCTCCGGGACAGGAGGCAGGGTATGGAATAGGAAGTACCACACAGGTTCATGTGTTATTAAAATGTCCTAATTCCTGGGCATTAAGTTCCTTGGACATTAAAATGTCCTAATAACCTACTGTTAATTGTAACAGACAATTTTGCATGAGCCAAAAACACCAGTGTTTCATGCACCGAGGATCCCGATTAATCTGATTTTGCGTGTCCAAAGGCCATCTTTAAAAAAATGGAATATATTTAGAAAGAGGCGAGAGAGCATGTACGCCAAGTTACTGACATATGGGACCAATGAGGCAGGAGGTAGGAGCGGAGGGGATGAAGTAGTAGGCGGTTTCTGCTTCACGTTTTGTTCCGCCATCACTTAAATATTCATTTCGACAAGAAATGTTTCCTATAACGAACTCACGCAATATAACTCACGGACCCCAGAGCCAGACCACCAGAGATCACGCGTCGACTGCACTACTTCCTGGCTGCGGTTAAGTAGGCAGGTAGGTTATTTAACTTCTCTGTGCCTCTGTTTCTGTATCAGAAAAGGAAGGGCGATCACAGTGCCTACTTCATGGGGCCACTGTGAAGACTGAATGGGTTGGTTCACAGCTCCTCTACACGAGGGAGGCCCTTAATGAGACTGGTTACTATGATTCTCACTAGTCTAACTTCTAACATGCACATGGAGGACAGCCATGAGCTGAGCAATGATCTAGTGAAGGCCTACAAATGATCCCGGTCAGTTTAACCCCCAGCTGTGCTTCCTTCCCTCATACTCGCAGCCTCTGAAAGAAGCCTGGTGCACTGCTCATCCCAAGTACTTACTGAACAGATGATAAACGAATACAAGATGCCACCTCACCACTTCTCTAGCTGTCTGAACAGACCCCTTCTAGATGCCTACTCTCACGTCCATTCTCCCTTCTTCAATACTGACCCTTCATTTAGGGTGGTGGTTAAGTCCAAATTTAAAAACCGCATTCCCGTGACTCCCCCGTAGCTAGGGGTGGTCACGTCATGGAGTTCTCTAGCCAAAGTGACACAAGCAGAAGTCAGCTAAGGATTTCAGGGAAGGCTTTGGTGTCCTACAACAGAGGTACTGTCTCCCTTCCTTAAGAGTTTTGCTTCTTCCCGCCTGTGACAAGGATGTGGGGCTGGAGGTGGAACAGCCTTCTTCTCGCTACGAGGCTAAGGGCAGCAGCAGTGCAGATAAAGAAGAGCCTGGGACACTGGAGAGATGGTAAGCTGCAGCACCACCTTTCCCTGCTAACCTCTGCACCTCTCCTTACGTGAGAAAACGAAGGCTGTCGTAGTCTCTGAAGATGACCCCCAGTGGGCACATCTCTCGGAACTCAAGTCTTCCACTGTCCCTCCCACACTGAATCTGGGCTGACCTGTGACTCACTTGAGCCAACGGAATGAGGCTGAAAGTGAGCTGGGCCAGTTCTGGACTATGCCTTACGAAGGCTCATCAGAAGCCCTGAGCTGCCATGTTGTAAGTCCAGCTACTGGCTGGTGAGGCCACACGGAAGAAGAGATCCTGAGACTACAGAGAGAGGGGCCCAGCCATCTCCAAGGCACAATGTGGCCGAGATATCTTGAGTGCTCCAGCTCCATCTACCCTTTGTCTGCTGCAGCGTAAGAAACTCCGGTTAAGCCCAGGAGAAGAGCCGTCCGCATGAGCCTCAGTAAAGCAGAGTCTGTCATTTTAAGGCATTTAAGTTTTAGGGTGCCTTGTTATGTAGCAATAGAAAACTAGAATAAACCCCTATCTGGGCACACCACTGTACAAGTTTCACAAAGCCAAATATATCCCATAATTAAAGTGCCACCTAAAAAGGAAATGTGCCCATCGATCAAAGATCCCAACAAAATCTCTTGCATATTGATAACAAAGATCCTTAAAATGGAAAAAAAATATGAACCTTCTGTTATTTTGTTAACGAGTACTCATTAAACACAACTAACCCATATTAAGGGTGATGAATCTATTACTTACTTTTATAATTAAAAAGCATTTAAAGTAGAAAGTTCAACACTGTGCTGGACCTGGTGAGAACCCTCAGAAAACACATCTTCTATCTGGGCAAGAGGTATCATTATACTAATACTACTTCATATTCATTTTCAAAGGCTTAGAGTTTAAGTTAACAAGGTGGCTAAGCAGGTTGGACACCTGCAAACTAATTAAAGAAGGCTATCAATAAAAATAATAATTTGAAAAAAAAAACAGAAACAAAGGGAATGCACATCAGTGATGGTCTAGCCAAATTAATTATGGTACACCCACACCACCATGTGTTACACACATCTTTTGCTATCAAAAAGAACAAATCTGAGTGCTACCTGAGAATCTGGAGGCATATCTATATGGTTTTGCCATGTTAGAAAAACAAAATGCAGGGCACCTGGGTGGCTCAGTTGGTTAAGCATCCAACTTTGGCTCAGGTCATGATCTTACAGTTCGTGGGCTCCTGCCCCACACTGGGCTCTGTGCTGACAGCTAAGACCCTGGAGCCTGCTTTGGATTGTGTGTGTGTGTGTGTGTGTGTGTGTGTGTGTGTGTGTGTGTCTCTGCCCCTCCCTCGCATTCTCTCCCTCCCTCTCTCCCTCCCCCCCCTCTCAAAAATAAAATATTTTTAAAAAAGCAAAATGCAAGAAAATGAGGGTAATATTATCCCTTGTAGGATACTATTTCTCTCCACAGGATTATATAACCATGGGAGGAAAGGTAGAAAGATACGCACATAAGTACTTGATTGTTACTATGGGTGAAGGACTGTGGGAGGATGCTGACATGGGGGTGGGGCAGAGAGGAGTCCACAAACTAGGGACAGAAAAAAATTGAAGAGGAGCTTGGAGTTAATTCATGATCATCACCCCCAAGTAGCGAGTGCTCTCTATGCACCAGATACAGTGCTTGACTAGGTCACCTGATCTCACCTGAACTTCTCATCTAATGTGGGAATTATTAATTATTCCCATTTTCCAGATCAGGAAACAGAGGCCCGGAGAAGGCAAGCACTGTGCCCAGAGTGCGGGCAGTGCTGGGACTTGAGCATGAAGAGCCACGGTCTTTCAGGAAGGGCACTGAAACTGCACCACTGCCCCTGGGGCTCAAAGGGCACAGTTAACTGCTGGAGGAGCAGTTCCTTGGACACCTGGCACATTCAGGCCCAAAGGTGTGGCAGTGCAGGATGCAGCCGGCAGTCCATCAGCACCCCGGTGCCTCGGTGTCTCATGCCTTCCGGAGAAATCTGAGAGGGCCACTGACCTCACTCCGCAGAGCCTGGGGAAGCCCCGCCCAGGACACTTTTACAGAACCAACTGCCGACACCAGGAGCCAGAGCACTGACGAGGTGGGATCAGCCACGACACACTCTCCGAGTTCGCCATTTAATCACAATGCGTTCAGCCCCCGAACGAGAATTATTGCCTGTTAAAGCAGGGAAGACCAATAAACCATGCCTGGCCAGTTAATTCTGATTTCCAAGGCATTCCCTGACCTTACTGCAGGAACACTGAGCAGGACCTGGCGATTAAGTGGGCTCTCCAGATACACGCAGGTGTGTGCACGTGCGGGCAGTGTCTTGGACAAAGCTTTCCCCACCCGATTTAACCTGCACGCAGCCTCAACTCTCACCAGGGCCAAGGCTGTCTGATCCCAGCCACATGAATCCAGGCTGCCCGGATGAGCCACTGGCAGGCCCCGGATTCTCCAGACTGCAGGGGATGAGGGACAGGAAGCCAGAGGCCCTGATGCCTCAGACAGGCTTGATGAGAATCAAAGCGAGGGTGTGGGAATGCTACCTCCCCCACAGCTGCAGGTCTGGGGGCATTCTAACTCAAACCCCAAATGGGGACAGTCATCCATCCTCGGACAATGTTGCACCTGATATCATAAATTTATTCATAAAATAATTTATCCCACACCTACCACATGCCAGGAACTGCTCTACAAGAATAGAGACCAAAGTCCCTGCCCTTTTATGGAGCCTACAGGTGGGGGGGGAGGGGCAGATAATAAACAAGTATGTCAAGTAGTAATAAATGCCATGAAGAAAAATAAAGCACAGTGAAGGACTAAGAGTGGTGGAGAAAGTGCTATTTAATAGGGACAGAGGCCCCACGGAGAGGGTGACATCTGAGCAGAGACCTGGAAGGGGGTGGGGAGTCTTGGGGATACTGGGGGAAGTGTTCCAGGCCAAGGGAACAGCCAGGGCAAAGGCCCTGAGGGAGGAACAGAAGGAGGCCTGAGCAGCTGGAGTGCGGCCAGCAGCAGTTAAGAAGTCAAAGATAAGGCCAGGGAATTTGGGGGGCAGGGGCACAGGGCTAGCTGACACTGAGGACGACTCCCTGCCCAGGCTGTGAGCACTTTACATAACGATTCACTGGAAAGATGAGTGGGTACTGCTCCTACTTCCCCCTTCATCAGATGGGGAAACTGAGGCCCAGAGAGGGAAAGGAACCTGCCTGAGATCACACAGCTCCCCTGTACCAGGCCGGGATGTCCCACAGCCCCTGGCACAGAAGTTTGCATCCCACAGGAGCTCAACATCCACCAATTGGTTCCTTCTCCGGAGAGAAAATATCCTCCATTTTCTTCTCACTCCCTCGATACTCCGCCCACCGTTCTTCAGTTAGGAGCAGAC
Organism: Panthera uncia; assembly: GCF_023721935.1. Taxonomy (NCBI): domain Eukaryota; kingdom Metazoa; phylum Chordata; class Mammalia; order Carnivora; family Felidae; genus Panthera; species Panthera uncia. The sequence goes on from NW_026057588.1 coordinate 14,663,896, forward strand.
AGGTAAACACTTCATGCCAGAGGAAGGGAGGAAAAGAAAACAAAAAAGCCACCAGTCTAATTCCCGAAAAGAAGAAACACATCATTACCTTTCTCTCCTCTACAAGTTACTACCAAACTTAGCAAACATCACTCACCCAAGAGACGTCCTGAGCGCAGCCCTGATCACAGAGCTGGCAGGTGACTGGCCGGGATCCGGCAAGGCCACCTGCCCGAGCTCTGCAGGCTGCCCCCGGCCGGTGCCTCCCCCGCTCGGCCTACTGTGGGTGTCTGGAATGCGGAAACGGGAACCTGCCGTGCCAGCTCCTAACAGCGACTTATTCAATAGCCGCGGGAACACGCCAGCCACTGGAGTTCCCCCACGAGGAGCTCCGCGCAAACAGGCGTGCTCCCAAAGAGGACTGTTTCGCCAGCAGTCCCTTTGGGGGAGGGAAAAAAAAAGGACTCCTTACTCACCAGACACGTGGTCTGAGGAGCCTGAATGGGCTTAAGAGAAAGCTCCAAGGTAACAAAGACGGCTCGCCTGTTACTGCTGATCCAGGAACGGGCCACCTGTTCACTGACTGAGCCAGGGCTGGATCCGTGCCCACAGCCTCCCCTGCCCTGGGCTGGCACCTGCCCGCTTCATTCACAACCTCACAATCCAAAGGTGGGCTCCGTTCCCGGTGCGGACTCCCGGTCTGCTCACTCAGGCAGAGGCAGAGGCAATGTAGCTTAATGATTAAGCACCGCCTCTGGGCCCCTCCGGCCAGCTTTGGAAGCACAGCCCGGAATGGCTTTGCCTGATATTAACAACCACCAGAGCCTGGGTGCTCACTCTGCACAAGGCACCCTTCTAAGCACTTCCTAGGAGTTATTTCCCCTAGCCCACACAGCTACCCTCCTAGGATGTACTATTATCATTGCTACTTCACAAGTGAGAAAGTTCAGAAATAGAGAAGTCACAGCGTGGAGATCACATAGCAAGAAAGTGGTGGGGCAGAGAGGTAATCCCAGCACAGCGACTCTGGGTTTCCAGTTCTTAACCACTACACCCAGATCCCCTTTCAAGATGAGAGACTGCCCCCCCGCCCCAACTGGGTCCCAGTTGCCACATCTGTAAAATGGGATGTGTGTGAGAGTTGGTGAGGTCTGTATGGGGGAACACTTAGCCTAACCCACAAAAAATGCTCAACAACTATCAGCTATAGTCATGACATTCTGCCCTCAGATTCAATCAGATTCCGCTTATACCTTAAAATAGGGGGTAACTGTGGGCAGCTGAAGGGAAGAAAAATAAAGATTCTTGCTGCCCTTTTCACCCACAAAAAAATACCACTGACCCTTGAACATGGGTTTGAACTGTGCAGCTCCATTTATGTAGTTCTTATGGTACAGTACTATAAATGTATTTTCTCTTCCTCATGACTTTTTCAATAACATTTCTTTTCTCCATCTTACTTCACTGTAAGAATACCATATAAAATACATACAACACACAAAATACGTGTATGTTCTCAGTAATGCTTCAGGTCAATGGTAGGCTATTAGTTAAGTTTTGGGGGTGTCAAAAGTTATACTCAGATTTTCAACTGTGCAGGGGGTCAGTGCCCCTAACCCCTGACCTGTCCAAGGACCACCTATACGGTGTGTATTAAGTGCTCACTGGGGGCCAGGACTGCAGTGTTCTAAGTGCTTTACATACTTTAATGCACGGCATCCACCCAACTACCTAGGAGGTCAGTATCACTACCAGCCCCACCTCAGCTCAAGCCCACGCTCCATTCCTCAGTCCCTCTGTAGTCTGGCAGGGCAGTAACTTTACACTGTGTCTGTCCATATGTGGGACTAATCGGCATCCACAGGAAACTTCAGTCTGCAAAATGAATGGTCACTTTCACAGGCTGTTAGAAGGAGGGGGCGGGATCATTAAATAGTAATTTAATTATTCAATTAATAAATCTCATGTGTTAATAGCAGAGATCATATTTGTAAGCAACCACATGCCGGCAACGGGGGTAAGCACCTGACCTGCATCCTCTCCTTTCATCCATACAACCACCTTTCGAGCCAGTCCTCAGGAGGGGAAACTGAGCCTCTGCGAGGAGCACTTTGAACAGCAACTGGTCAAGAGCAGAGAGAGGAGGGAGAGCCAAGTGTTTCTGAGCAGAGAAAATGCTCTCAAACACATGCACACTGCTCCTCAGACTGCTGCCTCATCACTCAGCTTGGGTTTGCCTCTATTTTCAAACAAAATATTGGGTTTCCCGATAAGACCGACAGCTCCTACAGTACAGGGACTCTGCGTACATCTTCTCGAAGGTGGACATTAGTAGAGAACAAAAGTGATGTCCTGATTCAGGTAACTACAAAACAAAGCGGGTCAGTACAATGACATGAAAATGTATGAGTGCAATGCTTCCACTTTGTTTTACTAACTTCTGCAGCAGACCCAGGTGTTTGCCTACCAATTCCATCCCTTTCTCCAAGTCCTTTCCTAAACAGTACTCAAAAAAAACAAAAAACAAAAAACAAAAAAAAACACATAAAAACAAAAAACAGTACTCCAATTTTATTCCTGTAGCCACTGTCTTCCCAGCAGTCATGTGCTTCAGGTAAGGACAGTTCCAGCCTCAGCCCTGAGACTACATCATGATCGGCTCTTACTTGTGATTTGCCCAGGTGTGGTCACGTGCCACAATGCTGGCCAATGAGATATGAGGGGAATCTGAGAGGCAGAGTATCTAGGAAAAGTTTCCTCACTTGTTAGAGATAAACACTGAGTGATAAATAGATGCCCTCTTTCTACTACTAGATGCAGCCTTGTCGGGATATGACAGCTGGAGCTGTGGCAGTCATCTTGTGGCCACGAGGAGAGTCTGAGGACACAGGAGACAAACCAAGGATGGCAGAGTGACACAACAGAGGGCTTGCTTACAGGCACTGTGGAAGTGCTTAGTCAATCAATTAAGGTGGCGCCAACCATGGGCTTCTTTGTTGCATGAGATCATAAATCTGACTTCAGGCCAATTTCATCTGGGTTTCCTACTGCAATAGATCAGTGGTACTCCAGATGTCCTCTCAGGCCGAGGAGCACCCAGTAGCACCTGACTACTTGTTAAAAATGCAGATTCTCAAGCCAGACCTACTGAATCAGAAACTCTTGGTGGGGCCTGGCAATCTGTAATTTAACAAGCATTCCAGGGGATTCTGCTGTCTGCTAAGGTTTGAGAACCACTGCAGAAGCACACAAGTCATTTCAGAGCAAGGCCTCTGGAGTCAAGAGTCCTTGGGTCCAAATCTTGTCACTACCATTCTCTAGCTGTGTGACCTTGGGCAAGTTATTTAAATTTAGCTGCCTCATCTGCAAAAGAGGAATAAAATGAATACTTCTCTTACAGGATTGTTGGGAGGTCTGGATGAGTCACTCTGTGGGATGTGCCTACCTAGCACAGTGCCTAGCACAGGGTAGACATTATATAAATTACCTATTCGGTGCTGCTTTTGTTGCTATTACTATTGTTTGCAACCAAAGGCATACCAACTGACACAACTTCCTAACGGAGCTCCTCCAAAGCTGGATCCAGAACTCCTTTACCTTTATGTCACTACACCCAGAACCCAGCCCAGGGCCCTGGGGCTTCTAGAGACGTGAGACTGTCCCGGTCAGTGCAGGGATGCGACACACAGGAGGGGCTGAGGCCTTTCTCCATCACTCCTCAGACCTCCTCCCGCAGCCTGAACCTCCGCAGCCCCAGCAGATATCCCACGGACACTCTGCCAGCTACTCTGCCCAGTTACTGATCCAGAATGCCCACCAGCTCTGCCCGGCCCCAGAGAGCACCCCCACCATGTGAGTCATGCCAAACATCTGGCAAGAGTCCAGGGCTGCCCTTCCCTCTGGGAGTTATCTGTGATTTCAAAACTGGTGGCACCAAGATGCAGAAAGCCAAAGAATGACAAACGCCACCCCCAGGTAAGGTCCCAGCAGGAAGAGGCAGCCTCTAATCAGGCTTAACAGCAAGACTGGGTAGGGGGCTGTGGGTGGGGCCGGGGTTCTGTATTCGCCGGCACTGCTGACACTGTTGGGCCGGTCACTGAAAGAGCAGTGTGGGATACAGAAAGGGGGAGGGGAGTCTTGGCCTCCGACCACTAACCCCGGCAGCAGGAAAGCCCTGGTCAGATTTCTCAGGCTGTGCAAAGGAAGCTATTACACCGAACCTCATAAAATTGCCAATATTCACACATTCCTGGACGGCAAAAAGGTAATTTCATATGGCTCAACCTAATACAAGCCAGGGAACTCACTCCAATAATGCGGTGTCAAGAAGTTGGTCACCAGCAAGAAACGGGAATGGTGGTGGCCTCTGAGCAAGGGAGGTGACTGTCTTACTTTTGCGCCTTCGGTTTCATGCACATGTGGCCACTTTTCAAAATTTAATGAAATTTAATAAATCAATCAACCCTGCAATATCTCCCCATCTCAGAGAGAAGACACACTTGTACCAGATCCTACAAGATCAGCAAGCCTGTCACTTCTCTGCCCTCATCTCCTGCTCTGGCCACACGGGCCTCCTTGTGAGCTCCTCAATCTTACCAGGCCCATGTCTCAGGGCCTTTGCACTGGCTGCTCCCTCTGCCTTGACACCCCCACTGCTGACACTGCCTCAGCTCCTTCAGGCCTGTACTCGAGTCACCTCCTAGGGAGGCTATCTCTGGCCCTCCTGCCTAAAACCTCAACACAACACCTGCTACCAACCTAATCCTTCATATCCCCCTTCCCTGCTTAATTTCTTCTGCTTAGCACTTACTACCATCTTGTTTACTGTCTGAACCCCCCACTTGAAGGACAGCCCGAGGAGGGGAGAAGCTTGTCTGTCTTGCTCACTGCCACATTCCCCGTTCCTGGAGGACTGCTCAGCTCAGTGAACACCCGCTGAATGAGTAAGCTGAAAAATCAGATGCAGAGTCACTATTTGGGGTTTGGCACCCTCAGATCCCACACGTGCAGGTCTACACTGGACACACGGGAAAATCAAGCTAAGTTGCTGACAGCGCTCCTAGTGGTTTCTCCACACTGGGCTCACCTCAGAGCCTTTGAAAGAAAAAGAAAGGGCAGAACCGAAGAGAATGCTGGGGGCAGGGGTTTGAGGCAGGGGCTCTCCTGCCTCCCCTGCCCACAAACCAAGCATGTGGTGTAGAGACACGGGGCACCGGAGAAAAGAACTCATCCTGAGCTGGAACATGCCAGCCTCTAGCAGGATCAGAGCCAGAGCAGGTTCACAACAACCATCTCTACCCACCTGGGAGGCAAACACCAAGCAGAAACCCCCAAACAAGGGTGTCCTCTTTTCCTGCCATTTCCACACAAGGATTCAGGCTGAGAGTCCCCAGAAGAACAAATGCGACAGGGACCTCTCTACTCTTGTGTCGTGAAGGAGTTCTAACCGTAGGAATACCATCAGGTCCCAGGCGCCGTCTGTCTGTCACAAGCTGCATCTTGCCCCTTTCCTTCTGTTGGCAAAAGTCAGAACTGAAAGGGGGCACCTTCCCTGCCTCCCACTGCAGTGCCAGAGGCAAACCAAATGCCGGATTCTGGTTCCATGTGGGGCTTTAACAGAGACCCATCAAAGGAAGGATTGGGTGCAGGTTTGTCCTGAGGGGAGGATTGGGGGAGGATCTGATGCCTCCTGTTGAAACATGTCTTTGGAAAAAATGTGGGAGGGGCCCCACGGTCAAGGTGCTGCAGGGAGACATTTCTCAGGGAAGCAGGACCTCTGGAAACTGACTCACAGAGCCGATGCCACTGCAGCCGGCGCTCAGAGCAGCCGGAGAAGCGTGTGGCCGCTGGAACCTTCCAGAGTCCTCACTGCTCCTGGACATTGCTTTACCTAAGGGGTTTCCAAAGCCTTGGGCCAACCACTGACTCCCGTAACGAAAACACCGACAAGAAAACCAAAAAACCCTGTTTTTATCATACAAGTGGACTGGGCAGGGGCAGGGAACTCCCCACACCTACACTTGAGCTCAAAATACACAAATTCTGACTTTCGTTGTCCTTATTTCTTACTTTTCAGGATGAGACATTTCAAACATACAAAGGTGAAAAGAGAATATAATAATCCCCCATCGGCCGGCTTCAACAGTTATTAACTGATGGCCAATCTCACTTCATCTCTTCATTCACCCATACACACAGTCTCCCTCTACTCTCGGCCTGCCCATATTATTTTGAACCCAATCATGAACACCTTAACAGTTCACAGGTATTTCAGAATGTATGCTTAAAGATCAGGACTTTTTTCTTAAGCAGAACCACAGTATCATTATCACATTTTAAAAAAATAAGAATTCCTTAACAATACTGAATATCCAGTTAGCGTTTGTTAGATAAAGGGGAAGTGCAGGTTCCAGAATCATAGAAAAATCTTGTGCCCAGACAGGTGTTCAAGCCTCCAGACACGAAGGGGCCTGAGAGCTGAAGCAGGGCTGTCCCAGAACAGGAGAACAGAGACCACACGTGGAGTGGAGAGGCTGGAACTAGTCCGTATGGTCCTCCTTGCCCACCCCGTTCATCCATCTGTCCATCCACAAGAGACCGCACAGTGAGTGTTTAAAGAGCCTGGACTCTGGAGCCAATGGCTTGGGTTTGAATCCTGACTTTGACACTCCAGCTTTTGGACATGCACTTCTCAGGACCTGCTTCCCTATCAGGGAAAGGGGGATGATAACAGTACCTACCCCATCGAGTCATTCTGAGGCTTAAATGAGAAATTACAAGAAAAGCACTTAGAGCAGGGCCTTTATACACGGTAAGAGCTTGGTGAATGCTGGCTAGGATCATTACTTCAGCCAGCAGACACTTACTGAGTGTCTTTTACATACCAGGCACTGTCCAGCAGCAAGAGAGGAGAGTTGTGGAGAGGTTAAAACCCTCATGAGTCACCACCAGGGGACAGGGACTGGCACCAGGCCACTACCTGGGGACATGAGCAAACTGAGAATCTCCAGTACCTGCCATACTTGGGTAGGAGGTCCAGATTCATCCTGCCCCCGAGATGGGCAACCCTGAACCAGGGGAGTAATTAGAAGTCCAGAACAATGACTCTCATGGATGAAAGAGGGAACCACTGCGGCATCGCTCCCCCCACTCCCCCCATCCAGCAATGCCACTTTTGATCAGAGCAAAGGCAAGATTCACGTGCTGGGTAAGTACGGCTGTTGCTGAGCTCACTGGAAGATGCCACACAGCTCCCACAGAGGGCCACAGCCTCGGGGAACAGAGTCCACAGCAGTAGGAGAAAAGAGGCCTCGTGCCCAAAGAAGCAGTTTAGAATGGCCTTTCAAAAGGCTGGGCCCTTTTCTTGCCTCCCTCACTGTCCCCGCCCACCCTGCTCCTCAGTCTCCAAAGTCCTCTCTCTTTCCTAGGAGATAAGACCTGTTTCCACCAAACCGGGAGCTCAAAGTAAGGAGTGCAAGTGTCAGTCACACAGGTCTACACCAGCACCCCAGCACCAACATAAACTCGAGGATCGTTGCTGACAAACTCTGGGGATCCATTTTGTGTGATGAGTCCTTCCCGTGGCTTCTATTGCTCAAAACTCAGAGCCCATCCCCCTCAAACACGAATACAGCATATCCGACAGAGATTTAAGAGTATGGTCTCTGGACCAGAGTTCAAATTTAGCCTCCATCACTTCCTAATTTCGAGCAAGTGGCCTCTCATTGCCAGAGCTCAGCTTCCTCACGTGTACAACAGGGATAACCCGTCCCTGCCACCTCGGAACATAAGTCACACACGTCAAGCAATGAGCACAATTCCAGGCCCATAAGGCACCTTTGATGGATGACAGCTGTGGGGTTAGCTATACCTGCCTGTGATTAATATGCTTTTCATCACTCACCCACCTTTATTCACCAAGATAAAACAGGGATAGTATCTTTGATCTGTCACTGTGAACTACCACCCTTGATTTATGTGAGTCTCATACCCCAGGCCCACGCTGTCCAACACATGTGGCTACTGAGCACCTGAGATGTTCAGTAGCTGGCGCGAATGGAGATGCACTAAAGGTGTAAGATACACTTTGTATTGTGAAGACTTAGTGTGGGAAGAAAATGTAAAACATCTCAATAATTTTTACACTGATTACATATGAAATGATAATATTTTAGATCAAATAAAATATACGATTAAAATTAGTTTCTTCCATTTCTTTTTACTCTTATTTTTTTTAAGGTTTATTTATTTTTGAGAGAGAGACAAAGCAAGAACAGGGTAGGGCAGAGAGAGAGGGAGACACAGAATCGGAAGCAGGCTCCAGGCTCTGAGCTGTCAGCACAGAGCCTGATGCAGGGCTCGAACTCACGAACCGGAGATCATGACCTGAGCCAAAGTCGGATGCTCAACCGACTGAGTCACCCAGGTGGCCCTCTTTTTACTTTTAACTGGCCATTATAAAAATGTAAATTCTGTATATGGTCCACGTTGGTAGCTCACAGTGGGTTTCTAATGGACATTGTTGCAGACCTCTGACATCCAGTGTCTTCTCATTCGACTCCATACTGTCAGCGTCTGGCACGGTGCCTGGCACACAGGCTAGGGTAGAACAAAATGTTTCATAGATGGCTGGATAAAGATGTTCTCCACATTTCTGCTGGTCTGAAAATGCATCCACCGCTGTCTTCACATCTAGCCAGGCCTGGCTTTCGTTCAACATATTTAACAACCCACAAGGCCAGGCTACATCAAGTCAAAATGGACACAGTCACGGTGGCTGGAGCAGGGTGCTAGGGCACCTGCAGAGCCAGGTATCTTTTTAGTTACTGGACCATATTTGATATTTAACAGTCAAAAATGCTGGCCTGGTGCTTAGAAACACCCTACCAGCCCAAGTTCCCCATCAAAGCTCACCCAAATGGGACCCTCCCCTTGTTCACTCTCCTTCAGCACCACGCCTCAAGCAGTCAACTTTGCCTTATTTGAGGACAGGCCTTCAGTTCTGAAACAACCAACCAAACATCCCGACAGAAAGTGACCCCCTCATGTCTTACTGTCGGTAGAAACGATGCCACAGCATCCCCGGACCACCCCTGCTGTCTGTGAATGATGAACTAAATATAGTCCACAGTGCTTTGCAGGTCAGACAACTTCGAAAGGAACTGCTGAAGCCACTTCACAAACTTGCCTCGGCCTAGTAAACAGCGCCTGGGAAGAGCAGCAGTGTGGCATGTGGGCAGAGTCTGGAGTCCGGAATCGGCTCCTTATCTGTAAAGTGAGTCCCATAAACTTTTCTACTTCACTGGACTTTGGTGAGGACTGGCTGAGAAAAAGTGTGACATGCTTACAAGAGCAACTAGTATAGACGAAGCACTAAGAAATGTAAGGTGCTGGGGCGCCTGGGTGGCTCAGCTGGTTAAGCGTCCGACTTCAGCTCAGGTTGTGGGCTCACGGTTAGTGGGTTCGAGCCCCGTGTCAGGCTCTGTGCTGACAGTGTGGAGCCTGCTTGGGATTCTCTCTCCCTCTCTCTCTGCCCCTCCCCACTTGTGCTTTTTTTCTCTCTCTCAAAATAAATATATAAACTTTAAAAAAAAAAAGAAGGCGCTATTATTATTATTTTTTTACAAAAATTAAAGTAGCATGAACTTGAAAAATGTGATTTCATCCTTCTCCAGCCACACCGATCCTGTTTTTGTAGTTAACTCGTTCTCGCCTTTGGGGCTTTGCATTTGCTGTTCCCGCTGCCTGGAATGTTCTTCCCCCAGCTCTTGGCACAGCTGGTGCCTCTTGCTCCTGCAGGCCTTCCCGTACCATCTGAGGTAACGTAACCAACTCTTCTTCACCACCAGCCTGCCCTATCAGCCACTCTCTATCCCCTCAGCCTGTCATTTCCTCTAGAACACTTAAACCATCTAAAATTACCTTGCTTATTGCATGTCTCCCCAGCTAGAATGTACACCCTAGGAGAGTGAGGATCTCGTCTGTTATGTTCACGGTCCAAGAGCTTTTAGCCACTAGATGTACCAGAATGCTTACTGGATGTGTTTTTGCAAAGATAAAAGACATCCCAGAAACAACCTAAATGTCCAGTGACAGGGGAATGGGGGAATAAAGCATGGCCTCTTCATACTGAAGAATGTGAATGTGGGTCTAGCTGTTAAAAAGAATGAGTCAGGGGCTCCCGGCTGGCTCTGTCAGTGGAGCATGCGACTCCTGATCTCAGGGTTGTAAGTTCAAGCCCCACGTTGGGTACAGAGATTACTTAAAAATAAAATCTCAAAAAAAAAAAAAAAATGAGTAGGATCTGTACGTAATGACTTGACTATCATCAATTGAGAAACTCAAGTGACAAATATGTGTGACTTGATCCCTACCCCTCCTTTTCGGGGGAGTGGCGAGGGAGAAGGAAGAAAACAATCAATATGTACATCCTTAGAAGCACAGAAAAAGGCAAGGGAGAGCAGCTACCTAAATTGCCAAGGGCAGAAAGCATATCCATTGTGTTTATCTACAAAACCTGACAGTGGAATACTCACTGCCTGCATAAATGGTTATCTTTGGGGGAAGGGATTTTAGAGTGGAGGGCAGCACCTGTTATTTTCTTTACACATCTGTGTTGTTTGACATGTTACAACAAGCGTTGTGTATCGCTGCATAACTTTTTTTAAAGCAAAATTCAACCCATTCCCATACAGGCAAAGTAAAAGTAAGTCCATGACCAGAACAGTCTTCAGCAATGAGAACAGTATCAGTCTTAAACAAAGCACAAATGCACGAACTAGTCCAAAAGTTTCTCATTCTAAAAGCTAAAAACAAACACTTTAAAGGAGATGACTGTTTAATTCTCTTATTAAAACATAAATACATAAGGGGCATCTGGGCAGCTCAGTCGGTTGCGTGTACGACTTTGGCTCCGGTCATGATCTCAGGGTTCGTGTTCAAACGCTCTGTGTTGTCAGCACAAAACCCATTTTGGATCCTCTATCCCTCTCTCTCCCTGCCCCTCTCTCACTCACAATCTGTCTCTCCAAAATAAACAAAAAACCCCCACATAAATACATTTAATTTAGATTATTAGAGTTAAACAGATCAAGGTCAAGCTGTTACCATAACCTGTATCATTTCAAAAAAGACTTTTTTGGGGCGCCTGGGTAGCTCAGTCGGTTGCTTAAGCGTCCGACTTCGACTCAGGTCATGATCTCGCGGTTCGTGAGTTCGAGCCCCGCGTCGGGCTCTGTGCTGACGGCTCGGAGCCTGGAGCCTGTTTCAGATTCTGTGTCTCCCTCTCTCTCTCTGACCCTCCCCTGTTCATGCTCTGTCTCTGTCTCAAAAATAAATAAACGTTAAAAAAAAAAAAAAAAGACTTTTTTAACGTTTATTTTTGAGAGAGGGAGCGAACAAGCATGAGACTAGGAGAGGGGCAGAAAGAGAGGGAGACAGAGAATCTGAAGCAGGCTCTGTGCTGTCAACACAAAGCCCAATGCAGGACTCAAACCCACGAACCATGAGATCATTACCTGAGCCGAAGTTGGATGCTCAACCGACTAAGCCACCCAGGCGCCCCAACCTGTGTCATTTTTTAAACCTAAATTTGAAATATATCGGTGAAATGTGTTTTATAGAAAAAAAAAAGTGCCAGTATCTACGCATCCTAAATTCCATTTTTGATTTACCACCTGACAACTGCAATCTCTGAAAAACAGGCTCACATTTAACTCTTAGACCATTCCGCACAGACTGCTAAAAAACCATGTGCTGTTGTCACTAAAAATTAAGACCAGGATTTCTTTAAGTCACTGCTTTATTTCCTCATATTAAAAAAAAAAACATTTAGGGGGCTCCTGGGTGGCTCAGTCAGTTAAGTGTCCAACTTTGACTCAGGTCATGATCTCGCAGTTTGTGAGTTGGAGCCGGTGTTGGGCTCTGTGCTGATAGCTCAGATAGATCCTAGAGCCTGCTTCAGATTCTGGGTCTCCCTCTCTCTCTGCCCCTCCCCCGCTCACACTCCGTCTTTCTCAAAAATAAATAAATTTAAAAAAAAAACCACTTAGGTAAATTTGGCAGCCATCATAAATGTGATTGAGACCATGGGTTCCCATCATCAAATGAAATCACAATGACAGGTTTCTGGCAACAGATTTAAGCCTACACAGGGATGTAATAAATTCCCTTTCCAGCCTCTTCTCTGTTGTGTGCACTGCCTCAAATGCCCAGGATGGCCTTCTTCCCAAACAGGATATTCAATTCACTGACACAGTGTAACTTTTGGGAAAGAAACTGACCACTCATCCTCACTGGTAAAAATGGGCCCCCTGGAAACCAGGCCTTTACGCTACACTTGTGGCCACTGCAGTCAGGCCAAGTCCATAGGGTCTTCTCTGCCCCTTACTAATGTTTTACACACATTAATCCTTGGTGATCTAAAAGAAACAACTCAACCTTATTAGAAAAGCCATCTTTAGTGGCCAAGGTGCACTTTCGGTGCCCACGAGATGGGAGGCCAAAACAGGCCAATGAAATGGTGCTTCTATGAAATGGCATCCTTCTCCCCCATCAGCTGGACCTGGAAAGGCTGGGGAGAGGAACAACTCTCAAGTTTCTGCCTTGGGCAACTGGGTCAGTGTTGGCCCATTTGCTGAGATGGTGACTACTGGGTCTGGGAGGAGAAGGAGTTTAGGTTAAATACGTTGAGTTCATGGTGCCCAAGGGAAAGTCACCAGAGGACATCAAGGAAGCTCAGGCCCACATGTGGAGCTGGCTAATATGGCTTTGAGACAGAATCAAGTGCTGGCAGCACTGGAGTGGTACAGAAAGCACTAGAGTGAATGTGCTGGGGGGGTGGGGGGGAGTGTGGGAAAGGTGAGCAGGGGGCTGATGACAGCCAGCCAGCACCATCTCTTCTCAGGCTCTAATACTACGTATGTGCCACAATTTAATCTTTCGTGAGTAAAAATTGGGGCGGGAGGGACACTAACCTCATCCCTGCTCTGCTCTGTAAATAAATATAAGCAGCAAAGGCTTATTAAGAGAAACAAGATACATTTATTAAGTGCTTACTATGCACCCTGCCCTGTGCTAAACACTAAACATGAATTATCTCCTGGAATCATCAAAACAACCCTGGCACAAAAACCTATGACTACCATTTCACAGATGGGACACTGAGGCTGGGAGTGAATGTGTGGGGGAGCTCAGGGCTGTCATGTCACAGCCCACAGTTAGACAGTCTCTGGGCCAGATGGAGAACATTGAAGAAGAACAATTATAATACATAAGAGCTGTTACTTAGTAAGAGATGGCTCTGGACTAGGAATACAATCTCAGCAAATCTTTACAACCTTCTGAGACTGACACTGTCATCCCATTTTACAAATGAGGAACCTGAGGCTGTAGAAGAGGAAATCAACTAGACCAGTGGTCTCCCCAGTGGCCCAGACCTAGATCTAGTCAGAGCCCCACCCTCAAAGGGTCTCTGGGATGCTGGGAAAAGGCTGAACAAATGGTACCATTTATTGAACGCTGACTATGTGCCAGCTGCTGCTCTAAGCACTTTACACATAGTATTCTCACTGCATCCTCCAAACAACTCTATGAGGTGGCTGCTATTAAAATCCCCATTTTACAGATAGGGAAACCGAGCCACAGAGAGGTGAAGTCAGTTGCCCAAGGTCACACGGCTGGTAAATGGCAGAGCCTAAATTTGAATCTGGGTCTCTGCCTCCCAAACCAAAGCTCTCAAAATAATTTCTGTTAACGGCAGCCATCCTGCACTGAGTGCTAACTATGGACTCGACCCTTTACACGCACACCTCCAACTAACCCTATGCTTATGGATAATACCCTCACCCTATTTCTTGGGAGCCAACAATAGCGCAAACACGTAGTAAGTGCATTCTATGTGCCAAATGCTTTATTCGCCATATCTCAACATCTCAACAGAATCCCCCACCAAAAGACACTCTTCTCCCCATTTTACCGAAGGGGAAACTGAGGTTCGGTATGATTTCCTCAGAACGCAGCTCCCGAGTGGCAGAGGCAGGACGCGAACCCATCGGTACCCGACGCCCACTCTATGCTTTCATACAGCGCTGGGTAGCACGTCTCGAAAGTTGAATCATGTGGGCACAGGTCCGGCCGGGTCCGGAGGGCGCGAGTCCGGCGCCGCCGCCCCCAACAACCGGTGCCCACACCCGGCCGTCCGCCGGGTCCCCAGCCCGCGCTGACCCTCAGGGTCCGAGTGGACCCCAATTCCCCGCCACCCGTGCATGAGGCCACCCCTGCACCCGAAACCACATACCTGGGCGTCCCGGCTGCCCGCCCCGCGGGCCCCACGACCGCGGCGTCCGGCCCCGCGCCGTTCGCTGGAGACGCCGCCAGCTCCGGTGGCCCGAGTGACTTCCAGGCTGCCCACTTCCAAGCCGCTTCGCGCGAGGCCTCCTGGGAACTGTAGTTTCGCCCTAGGAGGCAGCAAACTGAAAAAAGCCTGGCGCGCAGGTACTGCCGGGAGCAGTAGGCGCAGCCCCGCGCCGCCTTCTGGGAATGGTAGTCCACCTGTCGCCTCGGTGCCGCTCCAGTCTCCAGAGCACTTCCGCAGCCCCGAGGGGCGTGAGAGATGGAGGCGTGTCTTCTGCAGACTCCAGCCCGGTGGCCGAGCTCTTCGTTCCGCGAGGGCGCTTTTTCCTTTTCTCCCAGCCCTGTCCGCCTCCAGCCCTCCTTCGGCGGATTCACCACCCCCCCGCCTCCGCAAGGCGCGAGGTACTTACCCCGAGGGCGCGAGCCTCAGGAGAGGCGGGGACAGCGGAGCTGTGCGCTAGAACCCCAGTGGAGGGGAGCGGCGGAGGAGGGCGTCTGTGCGCGCTCGCGCACGCGCGCTCGCCGGCCAACTCCGGCCTAAACGCCGCGGGCTCCCGCGGGGGAGACTTTTTTTTTCCCCTTTCGAACGCGCGCGCGGAGGCGCGCGCTGGGCTTTTTCCTACGGGCGCGCGCCAGTGCGCACGCGCGCTCACTCCTCTCCCTTCGGACACTCTGCGGAGCGCGGGGTTGGGGGGTAACTGCTCTGTCGGGCGAGTCCTCCCGCAACATCCCCAAGGTCGCTCCTTAGGCGCTCCTTCTAGGTCTAGTCCTTCACATAGGAGCTCCCGGGTGTCGCCACACACGCCGTACCCGTCCCTTGTCGGGGGTCCTGTCGTCACAGGTAATAGGCATAGCCCCGGCCTCGAAGAGTAGGACACGCCCTCCTCCCTGCCCACGCCGATGGCAGGGATGCCCGAGTGTGTAGGGACTCGGATGTGGTGGCCTCTCTCCTGCGCAAGCAGCTCCAGAGCTCTTCCTTCGACGGAAGCCTCAGGACCACCACCCACAGGGCTGCCCTGAAGGCCCTGTTAGCCACCTTTCAGTCGTTGATCACACATTCTGAGGGTGTCTAGTGCTTGTTGGGTACCTACCGCCTAGGAATTTTGTTCAGATTTAGCCCACCTGCTGACATAATCTAGAATCCGACCCTTTTTTTCAAAAACTGGATGATACCACTCCAACTCCATAGGGGTTACCGAGGGAACTGGCTGGAAGTGCAAGGTCCTCTGTCAAGAAAACCCATTCGATACCTTTCCCACCTCATTCTTTCTTCCAAGAAGATGCTCAGTAAGACTTGAAGCAGGGAAGCACATATTCCTGGGGGAGGGCAGAGGGTCACTCATTTGCTCATTAATTCAACAGAAACGTATTAAACACCTACTTCATGCCAGGCTGGGTGATTGTGAGGACACCGAGAAGACAGTGTGCCTACCTTGAAGGAGCTAAGTCCGGTGGGCATATCAGACCACCGCCAGACGGTGACAATCTAAAGCGGGACTACCCAACAGAAATACAATGCAACCATATTTGCCATTTTAATTATTACATTAAAAAAATAGAGGAAGGTGAAATTAATATTTAACCCTGTATATCCAAAATAAGTTATGTTTAAAGAGAAAACATTTACATTGCTTCAATTTTAAAATTTCATTTAACCAAAACTGAAATAAAATTAAAACTCTGAGGCATTAACAAAGACACTCATTTGTGGCAGAGGTTGTCATAGCAAAAGGTTGGAAACTGCCCAAAGTCCATGAATAGAAGTTTGGATAAATAAATGCTAAGTACCATGCAGCTGGCAACTGCTGAAAAATGAGACAGAGCTATTGAGTATTAATACGAGTTAATCTCTGAGACATACTCGGTGAGAAAGAGGTGCAGGACAGCGTATGGAGTGTACTACCATTTCTAAGGATATTTTTTACACACACACTTGAGTATGTATAGAACACCTGCAAAAAGACACAACCAGGGTTACCTTTGTGAAGGGGAAACAAGAACAAGTTATCAGGTGTGAAAGGTGGCGTTTTCATTATATGCTTCTTAGTATCTTTTGGTTCTTTTTTACTATGTTCATTTTTTTTTTAAGTTTTTTCAATGTTTATTTTTGAGAGCGAGACAGAGCACAAACAGAGGAGGGGCAGACAGAGAGAGAGACTACTATGTCCTTTTTAAAAAGTTGTTTAAAGGGAGGATGCTAGCTAAGTCATAGAATCATTATAAGAATTAAAACAAAACAATATATTTTAAATGCCTAATCAGTTCCCAGGATTACCTCTGGCATTACAGCCCCCCTGCCAAATTAGGCCCTTCTGGTGCCAGCTTTCTGCACCCCTGTTCCCTAATGTGAGAGCCACCATGCAGGGACCACCTCAGTGTGTGGAGGGCACATCACTCTTCTTTTGGGTGGCCAAGTCGCCTTGTTATATGTACTCACAGCACTGTGTTCCTTTCCTTCTTAAAACTGCATCTATAGAATAATTTAAGTTTGAGAAGATTAAAAGTTGCAGAGAAGTTCAAAGAATGATATAACCCATTACTCAGAATTTCTCATTGTAATCAATTTTATGACAACTCTTTGGTGTCTGCCTTCCCTGCTGAACTATAAGCTCTACAGGGCAAGAACTCTATGCCCTCACCTTCCTATAACAGAGCATGAATGACCCGCAAGGAGCCTAGGGGCCCAATGGTGTCATGGAGTGCAGTGCCCCCTAGAGCCAATTCTCTTTATTACAAAGGCAGAGCTTGCCGAAATCTGGCCTTCCATCCCACCACCACTGACAAAGTAGCTTGGAGTGGACTGCAGCTAAGAAAAGTATGTGGTGCAGTGCCAGTCACAGACCTGGTTTGTCTCCATAGCAGGGCATACCAAACCTTGGCCCCAAGTACAAACTCCCCTAAATTGACTGCAGGGCTTGAATTCTCCCATTAGATCATCTTTGGGTTACCAAGATAGTAAAAAGTCAAGACTATTGGGATTAAGGCATCTGGAGCTCACTCCAGATTTGCTTGGAAGGATAGATAATGGGATTAGGGAACCAAATGTGGGTGAACTTTAGGAGAGAGGTATCCTCTGAGGGTAACGGGAGGAAGCTGGTATGTGGGTTAGGAGAGAGTGGCAAAAAAAATACAGGTTTGGGGTTTGAAGGCCTTCTTTCTCACTGACCCCCAAGGAATGTTGCCCCCAAAGGGTCCCAACCGCTTGCTTTTTGCAGGCTAGTCAAGAGAAGTTGGACCAGAGCAGATATTATAAACAATGGAAACTGATGACAGTGACTACAAATTTGTTACAAATGACTACTCTCTCCCTAACTCTGGGGCATCGAGGAGCCAGTGGGGTAAATCTGAGCTATGGGGACTGGCCCACTGGGCCATCCACTGATGTGCAGGATGTGAAGCAGTTCACACTGGATCCTGAAATGTGGCCCAAGACAGCAGCAAGTATAGGGTTACAGGGGACTAGAATAAGGAAAGATACGGCAGGAGGGCAGCATGCAGCCTTGGGGACAGTAGAGACAGAGGCACACTAGTGCCTGACAGTCACCAGTTCCCATTAGGTTTGTGGGTCAGAGAGTTTCCTGAGCACCAGCTGACAGAACCTCTTCCTCCTCTGATATGATAGAAGAATCCTGAACTATGGATTGGATCTGAATTGTGGATTGGATCTACCCTGTGTAGTCTTCAACAGCTCCCTTTTCCCCTTTGAATTCATGTTCCTCCTAATGTATAATGGAGATGAATATTATCTCCCTCTCAAAATTCTTTTGAGAACTAATCAAGTGATTGGTGTGAAAACTTTTGGGGGAGGGGGCTCTAACCCACTCTACACATGAGAGGATGATGACAAGTTTTGCCTACTGTTTCCCCCCAAACCCAGCCACCAAGTCTCTGTGGCAACACAGGGTCTAGGCTTAGCCATGCCAGAGGGTGGATTCTGCTGACCTTGCCTCAGGAGGCCCAGGCCAAACTGATCTAGAACTCCAAATACTCTCCAAGTAAGCAGTTCTCAGATTTCAGTAGGCATAAAGATCAGCAGGAGAGGCTGTAAAACTCTACCCTCAGAGTTACCAATTCTTTAGATCTGGTATGGGGCCTGATAATTTGCATTTCTAACAAGTTCCCAGGTGATAACCTACGCTGCTGGCCTAGGAGATCACACTTCAGGAGCCACTTCTTAAAACAAAGTTCATCAGTTTTCTTTCATCTGGCAGGTACAAGGATAGCCTCTAGTGCCCTCTGCTGACCAGACTATAAATTTAGCTGTCACGTTTCCAGAGCAACTGAAAAGTACGAAGTATGGTTTGGAAAGAAAGAAATACTTGTCTGAGAACTAAACCAGTCTAAAAACAGCAATCGTTGTTTGTTGCTCCAGAGTATACTTAAAAAGGAATTCACAGGAATTATCTTATTTGATCTTTGCAACAATCCTGTGAAGTAGGCAAGACTGATATTTTCATTTTACAAATGAGGAAGACAAGCCCATCGTCAGACCAGTAATGCCACACTCCCTGACAGAGGGGGCTTATTAAAAGTAGGATTCCCAGGGTGTCTGGGTGGCTCAGTCAGTTGAGCGTCTGATGCTTGATATCACCTCAGGTCATGATCTTACAGTTGTGAGATTGAGCCCCATGTCAGGCTCTGCACTGAGTGTGGAGCCTGCTTGGGATTCTCTCTCTCTCTCTCTCTCTCTCTCTCTCTCTCTCTCTGACCTGCTTGTGCACACTCTCTCAAAATAAATAAATAAACTTTAAAATAAATAAAATAAAATAAAACAAAATAAAATTAAAATAAAATAGGGGCGCCTGGGGGGACTCAGTCAGTTAAGCTGAGTCTGGATTTCAGCGCAGGTCATGATCCCAGGATCGTGGGATCAAGTCCCACGTCGGGCTCTGCACTGACAGTGAGGAGCCTGGTTGGGATTCTTTCTCTCCCTCTTTTTGCCCTGTTTGTGTGCTCTCTCTCGAAATAAAGAAACTTTAAAAATATAAATTAAATGAAATGAAATAAAAAGTAGGATTCCCAATCCAAGAAGGAAAAGTAGAGGTTTGTCCTCATGAAGGCCACGGGGAAGGGAATGAGGAAAAGGATGATGAACAGCAGATGCATCACGGGTAAGAGAGATACTGGATTCTACAAGCCTGGGAAAACCTGCAAAGTCAAATGGCTGGATCCTTTCTCCAGCAGTGCAAGGTGGGGTCGACTCTTAGTCCTGGGCTCCATCCTCTCAATTTTCTGTTTCAGTAGTCAGACTTGAATGTCCATAGAAACACCTAGGGAAGTTGTCAGAAGTGAAGGCCCTTGGGTCCCATCTCCATGGTTCTGCTTCAGTAGGTCTAGACCAGAACCTAGGGTTCTCCATGTTAAGATGGCCCCTTCCCTAGGAATCCCCATAGTGGAAGTCCAGGGACAACGCTTTGGTTACTCCTAGTCCTTGCAAAATACTCTCTTGACACACTACCAGCAGAAAAGAAATGTTATTTGCCTATGATGGTATTCCTTTCTGGCCCCTCTCCCTGCTTCCTTCACCTGTAATAACCTAGTGAGTTAGGACAGCCAATGCTGAGATTCAATCCTCCACTCTTTTATTTATCCTCCCTAAGCCTCAGTTTTCTCATCTATAAAGTGGGGTAATACCTACCTTACTAGTAGCACCTCTGGATTAAATGAGAAGGCAGGTCTTATGCATATTTCCTGACATTCAAAGAGTGTTCAATAAACATGATTTCATGAATTGATTTTTGTTTCCTAGCTCCTCAAAAAGTAGTAATGGCTAAGCTGTCCTCTTTTGGATTCCCACAGGTTTTTGAGCAACGGTCCTGACGCAGAATAATCAAGGTGATGGCTTCTTCCAGACTCATTCCCCCGTGGCAGGATTTTAAATACCTCATAAATGACATCATACATAAAAACAAGGTAATGTATATGTAGGACATAAACTTGTTATTGGCCTCTATCTGTGTTAATCGTTATGAGCACTTCACAGGAGCATAGATTTTTCCATGGAAGCAGGAAGCAGGCACAGTAGGAGATGGGCCATCAATTTCCAAATGAGTCTAGGGATCTCTTGCAAGTACACTTTGATAGTGGAAGGTGAACACTTTGGGGAGAGAGATTTTTCTCAAAGAGAAGGGAGAAGGCACCAGACAGAACATTTGCCAACCTCAGTTTTGCTATGGTTGGCTCTGTGTAAACCATCCCAGGTACATGTTTCATAGCACATGCTCTATCACGGTGGGATAATACACACACTATCTTCCTCTATCAAGTTTAAAAGCCAGGTAGGGTGTCCTAAAAGTCTTTATGCACTTTTAAGCTTTAAGAACTTCAAGCTGGGGGCGCCTGGGTGGCTCATTTGATTGAGTGTCCGACTTCGGCTCAGGTCATGATCTCGTGGTTCATGAGTTCGAGCCCCGTGTGGGCTTCTGTGCTGACAGCTCAGAGCCTGAAGCCTGCTTCGGATTCTGTGTCTCCCTCTCTCTCTGCGTCTCCCCTGCTCACGCTCTGTCTCTCTTAAAACTAAATAAACATTTAAAAAATAAAAAAAATAAAAAGAACTTCAAGCTGCATGGATTTTTTTGGTCACACTCTGTTACATATAATGTAGGTATACGGTGGTGCCCTTGCCTGGGTAATGTGTTAAATGCGTCTTTTATGACATAGAGAACAGGTATGTTGGGAACATGATTTCCCCTGTGCTCACACTATGAAATTTGCCCGTATAGGCCCTGTAGAGGTTCGGTTCTCTCTTGTGTTGGGTGTTGTGTGGCTCGCTTGTGAAGCGCGAGTGTCCTACAAGGGATAAAGCTGTGCATGTGGGGGGGTAATGGGCACGAGGCATGACTTTGGGAACTGCTTCGGTTGGGACTTGTGTGAGAATATACTTAGTGCCTGTGTGCCCTGGCCTCTTCACTTACGCCATACCTCTCCCCAGCAAGCTTCAGATGACTCAAACAAGGATGTAGTTGTGCTGAGCGACCGGTCCCAGATACTGTTCAGAGAGTCTCGCCATCCTCACAATATGCCGCTTATATGCCATTACTTCAGCGATGCCAGCTTCTTTGCCTCCCTCTCTTGGGTGACAAGCACAAAAGAAATACAGGTAAAACTGCCTAGCTTTTCTTCTCCTTCTTAGCCCATTCTACAGGGGCCATGCCCACATAAGCTCTCACCCCAGACCAACAAAGGAAAATCTACCTCTTGATGAAAGTGACCTAGATCTAAGATTCCCCCCTCATCCTTTCTCTGATTACAGTCTCCCCACTGAGTAGATTTTCTGGTTCCCCTAAAGTAGGCTAAGGTTAGGGAAGGGGTCCCAAGCTTCCTGCTTCTACCGTATTCCCAATTCCCATAACCAGGGGGTAAAAACACTCTAGAGTCTTCCAAGTCCTCTTCAGGACAAGAATGGGGGAAAATAGTGGACTGTTCTGCCCTTTCCTCTTCTACTATCTCTTCTAGGCAGTTTCCATCTTACTGTCTTCTAGGCTATAGTATGGATGAAGAGCAAAACTGAGGACATGGTCGAGAAGAGAGTATTCTCCATGACTGAACGGTTGCCGCCTATCCAGTCCATGGTCCACACAGGTTCCTTTCACATCCTCGTGGCCTACTGTGGCGACCTGATCCTGAGGCTCTTTGGGGACCACTTTCGGTCATTCAAACCCCTGAGTATAGTGCCCTGCCGCTTTAACATCAACTGCCTCTGCTATGACCCAGAAATGAAAATGCTTCTGTCAGGCAGCCTGGGGGCCGTTGTCACGTGGATCATTGAGCGGAGTGGCAAGGGCCTCCAAATAGCCCACATGGTTCCCATGCCTGGTGATGAGCTTGTCCAAGACATCATGCTGAATGGCCCCAATGGCTCCCTCCTGGCCCTGTGTGAAACTATGGTGAGGGTCCTCGAGCGCCAGGGTCACGGCCAGCTAGCTGAGGTTGAGAGGTTCACTTCTACCACCAGTGGCTCCTCTATCACCTGCTGCTTCACCTGTTTTGACCAGGGCCTTCTCTATGCTGGGAACAACACTGGGGAAATCCAAGTATGGAGCCTCATTCGGGGCCACTCTATCCATAGTTTCAAGGCCCATTTCTCATCAGTAGTCTGTATCCGCAGCCGGCCCGAAGCCCACACCCTGCTGACGGCTGGCAAGGAAGGCTTAATCAAGGAGTGGAACCTCACTTCCGGGAACCTGCTGCGGTGGCTCGAACTCGAGGAGGAGCTCTGTCGACTCCAGTTTATTGACAGCATTACTTTCTTCTGCCAGACTACCTTTTCTTTCTCCTTGCGCCGTCTGCCCTGCTTCTACAGCCTCTTCAATGTCTGTGGCTCTGCTCCCCAGCAGGTGCGTCGGGTCCGCTGCGGTGATAACTGCTTCCGGATCCTGTGCACTACTGACGATGGCTTATTGCGCTTTGTGTCCCCAGTCACAGGGGATCTTCTGCTCCTCACCTGGCCCTTCTCACTCCTGGACCAAGCTGTGGATTGGGCCTATGACCCAGAGAAAGAGGAGCTCTTTGTAGCGACAGGCAGCGCAGATGTGCTGGTGTTTGACACGACCCGTTGCCCATGCCCGGCCAAGTATCTCTTGTGCACCTCACCCGATTCTCAAGACTGGGTACAATGCCTGGCTTACGGGCATTTCTACCTGGGTCGGGGTCTACAAGGACTAATGTTCTCTGGACACCAGAGTGGTGTGATAAGAGTGCTTTCCCAGCACACCTGTGCCCGAATAGAGAAGTTCATGCATTTTGGAGCTGTACTGGCACTCTCTACGCTGCCTGAAGGGCTTTTTGGTAGCCGAGAAAATGCTTTGCTCTGCTCCTATGGAATGGATGACTATGTCCACCTATCAGAAGCAGTGTTTGAAGGGAAGAAAGTAGGTTTGAAGCCCCTCACCAGCATCCTCAGCAGCTGTCACCTAAAACACCTGATACTCTTACCCAATTCTGTGGGTGCCATCACAGAGACTAACTGCCTGCGTCTCTGGAAGTTCCGTGCTTTCCTGTCCTCTGAGTCACAGGAAGGCTCGGCGTTCATAGAGACATTGCCTCTGCACCAGTGTACCATCACATCCTTTGACGTCTGCCTGTCCTTGAGTCTTTTTGTCACAGGTGCTATTGATGGCTCTGTCCGGGTCTGGAACTTCCATGGCAGACTTGTAGCTATGCTGGACTCATCACTGCACTTTGGCCCACTCTGCTTTGCAAATGACCGGGGTGACTTGCTTGTGACCTTTAACCAGAGTCTTTATCTGGTGTCCTGTCTCAAACTGCTTCACCCAACTCTGCTGTCTCGCCTTTCCTTTATGAGCATGCCGGATGAAGTGCTAGAGACCCCTAAGCCTTTCATACCGAGCTTTTTCTTCTCCTTTGAGACCATGTTTGTGCCCAAGTATATCTACCTTGAAAAAGGGCAACAGGAATTAGTGGGACTAGAGGAACTGGTCAATAAGCGGGCCATTGCCTTTGACCATACGGTGCCCCATGTCATAGAAGATGAGCAAGGGAGTCCCATAGTACTGTCTGCCTTCAGACATGATTCTGAAACCAATTCGATGGAGGTGAGAAAATCTCATCACTCCCATTACGTGGTTCCTCCCCAACTACAGCTGACTACCTGGGAGGGACTCAACCCCTACCAAATACTGCGATGCTACTTTGGTAAAGGGCGGAAATGGCTGTTGGCTCCTGACTGCTACATCCCCAACTCAGTGATTCGTGCCCGTCTTTGGCCAGAGGGCAGTCCAATATTCCTCCAGTGCACCCTGCATTCACCTATGCGGGAAATAGAATGGGACAAGTCCCAACAATTCTTCTTCTGGCACAGTAGGGCAAAATTTGTAAGTGATGGAGGAGTATATTTACAGGAAAAGGAGGATGAAGACTTCATACAAATGAGATTATCCAAGGATGTAACCTACAGTGTCCTTACAGACTCGGCAAACCGCAGTTGGCTGGGCAAAAAGATGAGTGAAATAGCTATTAATAGCCTGGTGGAGACAATCCTCAACATTATGATCCATGCTTCTCCACTCAAGTACCAATGCTGTATTGGTGCATTAGGGCAAATCTTTGCCTCTTACGAGGTGTCTTCAGCCCTGCGCTCTGAAACAGCCCATCATCTACTGGATGATACCACCAATTCCAATCCACTGATCCGAGAGCTAGCCTGGGAAGGGCTGAAGCGTCTAGGAATGATTACTCATCTCTTTGCCATGCCTCTGGCCCAAGGATTGATGGACAAGGACCAAAGAGTGAGGAGTAAGGCCCTGAGCCTCATGGATGACACTGGAATCCACACTAAGTCCTCACTCCTAAACTTGATCCAGCACCAAGAGACCTTCCAGGAGATGCAGTAAGTTTTTTGTGCCTTCTGCAATTCTTGACTAGCCTCTAGTTTTCTTCTCCCCTTCCCTTCCTTCACTATCTCTTTGTACCTGTGCATTCATTCTTCCTGTCCTTTTTCTCTTTCATAGTCTTTTTCCATTCCTAGACCCTCCTGACAATCCCCACTGCTCACTCCTGTCTCCCATTTCTTCTCCTACTCCTGTGTGTCCCTTACTTCTCGAAGTTCCCCTGTTCATCCTTTTCTCCTACCCCTACAATCCCCATACAAACAACTCCATTCATTGCCACCTTGGCTTTCTAGATTTCTTCTTTCTTCTTGGACTTTCTTTACCTCGACATACACTGTCTCTTAGCCACTTTGCCAAGCCCCTAACCTGTTCCATGGTAGTTCTTTCCTTCTCATTCTCCCTGTTGTCTCTGACTCACCATGTCAGAGGAATCTCCTTTGACTTTCATAGGCGGGAAATGATTGGGGAGGAATCCCTGGACCATCTGCTGGGGATGCAGGCAACAGATCTACAAATGCTTCACACTCAAGTGGAGCAGCGACTGAATGAAAACCTGACCTTGTCAGAGGGAGACAAAAAGCCTGCATTTTCTTTAGAGGTTGCAAGAATTTCTGAACTTTTGTCCCTTTCCAAGAAACCTGAAGTTCCTAAAGAATCTGAAGTTGCCATCAAGCCCAGCAAAGGCCAAAGACGGGGCCGAGCAGGGAGAAAAAAGCACAGTATGTATGGGGTGATCTGGTTCATGCCTCAGGGTCCCCAAGAGGCAACACAGTTAGGGCTAACATGGGTCAAGAGATATCAACCAGGTAGGACTAGAGACAAGTAGACAGATGTTTTCACCAAAAGAGCTTTCCTAGGAAGAATCTACCCAAGCTCAGGGAGACTTCAAGGCTTATGTTCATAGGATTTGGGAGGGGGGAGGACTGGAATAAAGTAAGGAGAATCCTTTTTTTTTTTTTTTAAGCCTCAGCCCCTCTGTTGCTACTTCTTTTATGGCAATTCCTCTTAGCTCATGCCATTAGTGGGAAGGGTGTGACTTAAGCCTTCCATGCCATGCCTTCCTTATCTATGTCTCATGATCTTCCCTGCAGCCCGAAAATTATGGCGGGCCCTCAAGAAAATAAAAGGGGCTGGCAAAGCACCAGGTCCCTTAGAGGGTGAAAGTGACCAGAGTGAAGCTGCACTATATGAGGTGAAGGATACAGCCATCCGTTCTGGAAGGTCTTCAACCGTAAGTGTGTTAAAGATTTCAAAAGATGCTGAACAACAACCTCCAGAGGAAGACACTCCAAAGGACCATACTGCACTGACCCTGAAGATGCTGAGGAAATTACATGACAAAAGAGGCAAGAAAAAAACAGTTAAGAAGCCCCTAAAGAGGCACAAGAAGAAGACAAAAGAATCTGGAGTTACAGTTGAGAAATCTCTGTCTGCTGTAAAGGTTGAACCTGTTGTGAAGACGCTGAAGGCCAGAGGGCGAGGTGCCTCTGGAGTGCCTGGCCACAGGGCCACACCTGGAGATGGCTCATCATGGCGGGATGCTCTGTGTCGTCTTATGACCCTGAGAATATCTGGTTCCCAAACCAAAATGTCAGAAGCTCTAAACATGGAGCTAGTGACCATGGCTCAAGAGGTACTGGCAGATCGGCAGCCCAGTTGGGAACTTTTTCAGGAGATCTGCCCCTTTTTGAAGAAAAAAAGTGACGTTCTGCTTGAGGACCGCAACTGGGATGTAGCCTGGCCAGAGGAGAAACCAATTTTTATTCATGAGGGGGCAATTAGAGAAGATGTAGTGATCAGGAGGGAGGATGAGATACCAGAGGCACATGAGCAAGTGCAAAAGGAAGCAAGCAACATGCCAAACTTGCAGGAAACCCAGGTGATTTCCAAAAAAGGCAAGAAAAAGAAAGTTATGTTTTTAGAACCAGGTTACCTAACCAAGGGAAAACGAATATCAAAGAAAGAAGAGAAGAAATCCTTTAAGAAGCCCTTTAAACAAGAGAGGAAAGCAGTCTGGCAGGGAATAAAAGTGGATAAAAAACAGAGGAAAGTGGCCAAAGGAGAGAGGGATGTGGGTCAGGAAGTGGAGGAAATGGCCAAACCAGAGGAGGGAGTGGTTGTACAAGAAGGAAGACCAGTTACAGAAGAGAGGAAGCTGTCTTGGCAGGAGTGGAAGAAGTCCTGGGATGAGTGGACACAGGCCCGTGGTGAGATGAGGATATCCTGGAATGAATGGAAGGAAGCTTCGGACAGGAAGCATCTTGAGGAAGAGGAGGAAGCACAAACGGACAAAAAGAAGCCACTCGCAGATGAGAAAAAGCTGGATGAGGACAAGAGGAAGCTGAGATGGGATGAGTGGGCAGAGATCTGGGAACAGGTATCAGCCGGGTCCAAGGAGCCACAGTTCAAGGATAAGGAGGAGGAACTGACCCTGGAGGGAGAAAAATTTTTTCAGAAATGGGGAGAAGGAGAAGAAGGAGGAGGAGGAGAAGAAGAGCTAAGACAAACCCAAAAAGAATATAAACAGGCCTATATCGAGAGGCAACGGGCCCAGGCTGAAAGAAAACGAGCCCAAGAAGAAAGGAAGCTGGCACAAGAAGAAGAGAAGTTAGCACAAGAAGAGAGAAAGCTGGCCCAGGAAGAGAGGAAACTTGCCAGAGAATATGGGAAGCTGGCTCAAAGAGACAGGACAATGGCCCAGGCAGAGAGGATGTTTGTCCACAAAGAGGAAAAACTGGCCCAAAGAGAGGAGAAGCTAACCCAGGAAGCAGAGAAACTGGCCCAGAAAAGGAAGAAACTGGCCAAGAAATCTGAGGCACTGGCTCGAGAAGAAGAGAAAATAGCAAAGAGAGGAGGGAAGCTGGCTGAGGCAAAAACAGTATTAGTCCAGAAAATGGAAAAACTGGAGCAGAAGGAGCAAGATCTGGCATTGCAAGAAAAGGAACTATCCCAGGAATTGGAGGAGCTGGCATTGGAAGAGGAGGACCTGGCTTGGAAAGAAGAAGAACTGAGCCAGGAAGAGAAGGAGTTAGCTGAGGAGGAGGAAGGACTGGGCCAGGAAGAGAAGACACTGGCCTGGCAAGAGCAGAAACTGATTAAGGAAGAGAAAGCACTGGCCCTGGAAGAAGAGTTGCTGATCCAGGAAGAGAGGAAACTGGCCAAAGACAAGGAGAAACTGCCTGAAGAAGAGGAAAGGCTTGCCCAGAAAAGGAAAAAACTGATGGAGAACAAGTTAAAACTGGCCCAGGAAAAAGAAAAATTGGTCCAGAAGAAGGAGAAACTCATAAAGAACAAGGATATCCTAGCCTGGAGGGGGAAGTCTCTGGCTCAGGAGAAGGAGAATCTGCTTTATGAGAGAGCGAAATTTACTCAGAAGAAAAATAACTTCCTGAAGTTCAAAGAAAACCTCACCCAGAACAGAAATAAATTAATTGAAGCAAAGGAGCAACTGGATGTGTACCAGAAGAAACTGGTTCAGGTAGAGGAGACGCTGATGGAAGAAAAGGAAAAACTTTCCCAGAAGAAGGAGAAGCTGGCTAAGGCAGAGAAAAAGCTGGCCCAATTAGAGGAAAGTCTGGCTGAGAAGCGGCACAATCTATCCCTGGACAAGATGAAGTTAGCTGTGGAGAAGAGGGCAATATTTCAAGAACTGAAACTCCTCAGAGGAGAGTGGGAGAGCACCAAGGAAGAAAAGGCACTGGACATGGAAATGAAGAAACTGGCCCAAGAGAAGGTGAGGCTGGCTGAGGGAAAGCAAACTCTCTTCTCAGGAGAGACCAAAGAAGCCTTAAAACAGGGGAAACTGACTAAGAATGAGCTAGAACTAATCAAGAAGAAATTGTCACTAGAGGAGAAGATACTGGCATATGAAGATAGGATATTGGCCACAGAGCAAAGGGACATTGCCAAAGGAAAACTGGAATATACCAGAGGAGAGAGAGTGTATGCCCAGGAAGAGAGGAAGCTGGCCAAAGTAATAAGGAAGTTGGCTACAGAAAGGGAGGGCCCTTCCAAGGAACAATCAAAAGCGAGCGGCAAAATCTTACCAGCACTTCAAAACCTTATCAAAGAAGAAACGAAACTGACCCAGGAAGAAATAGAGCTGACAAAGAGAAAGAGGTCATTCTTTGCAAAGGAAAGGAGATTGGGCAAGGAACAAAATAAACTTGATGCTAAAGAGTGGGATTTTTCAGAGGAACAACTGGAAATAACCAAAGATGAGAAGAAACTGGCTAAGAAGCAGAGAAAACTGGCCAAGGAAATGAAAAGAATGATAAAGAAAGAGGAAGAAATAACCAAGGAAGAAAGCAGATTGGCCAGACAACAGAGAGAAATCATACAGGAAGAAGAGGAGGGAGCAGTAACAGAGGAAGAAGAGGTAATACCATTGCTTGAACAAAGGTCGAGAAAGAGAAAAGAGCTAAAGACAGTGGTTACAACAAAGGGAGAGCTTCCCAGTCAAAGGGAAAGTAGGGAGAGCTTTTCCAAGGAAGTGGAAAGCCTATTAGATGAAATAGAGGGAGAGAGCTTGTCTGAGGAGGAGGAAGAGGAGGAGGAAGAGGAGGAGGAGGAAGAGGAGGAGGAGGGAGTTGTGGGGGAGGGGGCGGTAAGGGAAGGGGTGATGGAGGAGGGGGTGGTGGAGGAGGTGGAGGGGGAAGAGGAGGGAAAGGAGGAGAAAGAGAAGAAGGAGGAGGAGGAGGAGGTGCAGGAACAGGAGGAGGAGGAAGAGGAGGAGGAAG
This sequence comes from Panthera uncia, assembly GCF_023721935.1. Lineage (NCBI taxonomy): Eukaryota > Metazoa > Chordata > Mammalia > Carnivora > Felidae > Panthera > Panthera uncia. Next base: position 14,693,315 of record NW_026057588.1, read on the forward strand.
A